>NC_090743.1:127087563-127092962 GCF_036898095.1 Palaemon carinicauda | reverse complement strand
GAAGGTCTGAGGCTAGCACAGGCTTTCGGGACTTTATTAAAGATCTCGTTACCTAGGTCGACCTGGAAGGCATATAGAATGGGTCTTGTCAAAGCAGACTTACACGCTGAAATCGTGTTCGCTTGCCAACCCTTGACCATGGAGGTGGGGAAAAAAGATAAGCAGAAGTCTGTCAAGATCTCCTGCGGAATCTTCCCCTTGACAAAAGGCCACCCATTTTCTCCAAGATGACTCATATTGCCTTCTAGTAGATTTGCATTTATATTCCTCAAGGAAGTCTATACTGGCTTTCGAAATCCCGAAACGCTTCTCTCACCGCTAGGGAGAGAAAATCATGAACTGCAGGGTCCGGGTTTTCTGTAATGAAGCGCAGACAGTTGACTTCTGGACTCGCTGGGTCAGAACTGGATCTGGTAGTGGTACAAACTTCAGCTACAGTTCCAATGCCAGGAGGAACCACACGCTGTTCGGCCACTTGTGGGCCACTATTGCCGCTACCCTTTGAAGGATCTCAGTTTGTTGAGGACCCTCAACAGAAGGTTGTGAGGAGGGAACAGATAAATCTTGGACCATCTGTTCCAGTCGAGGGACATCGCGTCCACTGCTTCCGCTAAGGGGTCCTCGTACGGGGCACGTACAGGGGCAACTTCTTGTTGTCTTTCGTCGCAAAGAGGTCTATCTGCAGTTCTGGGACTGATTCAGAATGAAGGAGAATGATCCTGCGTCTAAGGACCATTCCGACTCTATCGGTGTGAACCTGGATAGAGCGTCCGCTGTCACATTGCGGACTCCTTGAAGGTGAACTGCCGACAGGTACCACTTCTTCTTTTCCGCCAATCGGAAGACGACCAACATCACCTGGTTGAGAGGTGGTGACCTCGATCCTTGTCGATTCAAGTATCTCACAACTACCTCGCTGTCTATTACCACTTTATGTGGAACGAATGACGCGGGGAGACTTTCTTTAAGGTAAGGAGCACTGCCCTAGCTTCTAGAAAGTTTTATGAGAAAGGTCTTGAATAGCCTGGACCAAGTCCCCTGGACTTTTTTCCCGATGAGAGTGACCTCCCCATCCCTCCTTCGAGGCGTCTGAGTGAATCGTCACCGACGGGGGGAGGTGGCTGAAGAAGAACCTGACTTCTTTAGATGTCTGGCTTGGGACCAAGGCCTGAGAAGAGTACTTAACCGAAGCGGCTGGTCTTCTCAGATCTCTTCACGCGTTTGATGCATAACTTCTCCAAACTCCGATTGCATCCTTTAGCTGTGCTCTTAGCACTGGGTCTGTCACCGAAGCAAACTGGAGAGAGCGCAGTACTCTCTCCTGCTCGTGTCTTGATATCCTTTCGGAATCTTGAAGTCTCTTGACAGAACCCGCTAATTCCTTCCTTTTCTTCGCCGGGGTGGAGAAATGGTGTGACAAAAGGTCCCAGTGGATCTTAGCCACTGGAACTTTTGAGATGGAGAAAGTCGAGACTTTTTCTGTTGATCTTGAAGCCTAGGTACTCTAGGAACTGGATCACTTGACTGGAAGCTTGCAAGCATTCTGTCTCGGATGCTGCCCACACCAACCAGTCGTCCAGGTAGGCTACTACCTGAATTCCCTTTAGGCGAAATTGTTTGAGAGCTACGCTCGCAAGCTTCGTAAAAATCCTTGGGGCTATGTTTAGCCCGAATGGCATGGCTCCGAAGGCGTATAGTCTTCGTTGTAGCCTGAACCCTAGGTAGGGGGAGAGTCGATGGCTAATTGGAATGTGCCAGTAGGCGTCTGACAAGTCTATAGAGACGGAATATGCCCTCTTGGGCAGTAAGGTCCTTATGTGTTGCAGTGTTAGCATTTTGAATTTGCAATTCACTATGAACTTGTTAAGTGGCGACAAGTCCAGAATGACTCTGAGCTTTTCCGAGTCTTTCTTGGGAACACAAAACAGCCTCCCTTAGAAATTGATGGGCTTCACCCTTTTTCTCCAACCGTTCTTGAACGTACTCCTCCATAACGGGGGTGAAGTGTTGGAAAGACCGAAGGTACGGGGGTGGAGTGCTGTACCAGGTCCCGCCCAGTCCATTCTTGAGTAGGCTGTGGGCCCAGGGATCGAAGGTCCACCGATCCCGAAATTTCAGAAGTCTCCCTCCTACCGGTATCACCTCACTTGGACTGCCGTCCTGAGGTCTTGCCTTCCTGACCACGACCACCCCTGAATCCCCTTCCCCTTGAGGGGCGTCTAGACGAGCCTCTGGCTGCTCCTCTAGGCTTTGCTCGAAAGGAAGTAGACTGCCCTTCGAACGCTGGGGTGAATGCCGTGGACTGTGTCGACACGGCCTGGGGTACCCACTGAAAGGTGGTCGGGGTTTGTGCCACGATCTGGGGCACTGGGGGCAATGGCAATTGCAGTTGCTGTTGCTGTCTAAGAGGCTTGGCTGGCCGAGACGGTAGCCTAGTCCTCATAGTCTTCCTCTTTGGTTGAGGACCCTCATCCGGGGAAGACTTTCTTTTGATAGCCAGGCCCCACTTCTGGAGGTTTCTATTCTCCAAGGCGGCTTTATCAACAACTTCTTTGACCAAGTCGGTAGGGAAAAAGGTCTTTTCCCCAAATGTTGGAGGAGATTAGTTTCTTTAGCTCGTGCCTCACCGTAGCCGAGGTAAACACGAACTCCCTACAAGCTCTCCTTGCCTTGACGAAGCCATAAAGGTCCTTCGTCACTGTGGCCAGATGAGGCTTGGCCACTACCATGAACATTTCATGGACCTTGGGGTCACTTGCCATCGTCTCGAGAGTAGTCTGAAGAGACATTGAGGCAGTCAGTCTTTCTTTTGTATCGAACTCACTTCGCAAAAGAAAGTCAGACAGCTTAGGGAGGTCCTTGCCGAACTGACGTCCGGCAATATCAGCCTCCAACTTTCCCACTGAGAACGTAAGATGGACGTCCTTCCAGTCTTTGTGGTCCATAGGCAGGGCCAGCGACAAGGGTTTACACTCCTCTAGGGAGGGGCAAGACTTGCCGGCCTCGATTGCTTTTAGTACAGCCAGAAACCCTTTCTGTAAAAGGGGGAAGGCTTTAGTAGGCGAGGACACAAAGGAAGGGAGCTTCCTATTCAATGCAGCTACCTTTGAGTTAGAGAAGCCCCTCTCTTTCATTGAGGATGAAAGTAGAGCTTGAGCCTTAGCATGGTCCATCACTATGACCTCCTTCGGCTCTGTCTCCTCCTTTGAAGCTGGTTCCTTCCTCAGCCGGACATAACAGTCCGGATATGATGCCTTGCTGGGCCAGAATTCCACCTTCCAGGGGAACTGAGCCCAGCTTATCCGAGATGACGATCTTTCCAGTCGTCATCGGCATGTGCTCAGCATACCTCCATGGGTTAGCATCTGAGCACAAGGGAAGGTCTTTCACATTGAGCTTTTTCTGGGGCCCATGTGATTCTGCAAGGCACTGCATTCGCAGTTCCATTGCAGCCGCCTTCTCCTGATTCTCCTTCTGCATTTGTTGGATCATTCCAACAATAGAAAAGAGGGCCTGTCCCAGCTCTACTGGGAGACCGGCCGATGTAGAGGGGCTTGAACTTCATCCTGGGCTTCTGCCAGGAGGTCTTCCTCCTGACACCCGTCCACATCAGACATCCTGTCATTTAGCTGGATGTCTTGCATCGCGACCGCGACTTCAGCATCCACCTGGATCTGAACTTAGGGGATCTCCTCTTGAGGCTGGGGAATCACTGCATCAGCTGATGCCTTAGGGAAAAGATACGCCCTCATCTTCTCACTTGGAAGATAAGGGCCAGAAGTGTTCTTTTGGAAGCCCCTTACCCAGGTACGAAGCTTCTTCCTAGCTATTTAAATGTCTCATTAATCAGGTTAGTGCACACAGTACATACCTGAGGGTCCCAATACCGGAGATCATCCTTGGAGACAGCGTATGCTGCGTGTCTCCTACAAAACTCATGTCCGCAGAGGTTCTTGCTGCTGACATTGCAGAAAGCACTTCCCCACTTCGGAGTGTCCTTCTGTAAAGAGAAGAAATTTCCATGAGTATCAAGTGAACTATGTATCACTGGATATGCATATTATAGCATAACAATTCAGAAAGGAAAGACACACACTTGTGTTTCCCTCACAACCCATTGTTGCAGCCTTCCAGATAATAAAATAAAAAATGGTTTATCTCTTCTAGAGTAACCAATGCAAGGTTTCCAGAGGAAACAGGTGGAGCTCACACCTAAGCAATGATTTTAAAATCCTGGATAATAGACAGGGAAGAACTCAGCTTCCTATCTGAGGGCAACAGCAAAGGGATGTGCAAGAAAACACAATAGTGTTAGAAGATACAGTGCTGTACCAAAACCTTTACTATAGTTTTCTTCTTACTGTATATGCTATACAGAAGAATACTAGTACAGTATAGGGGGATGTGTGCCGGCTTCCTTTGCCGGCCGGCACACACCACAACTAGCTTTAAAGTATACTACTTAACAGCTATAGGGCGGCAGCACTCTGGTTCAAATGCCTGTGCCGGTCGGCAGCAACTGCCGGCCGGTAACAGCCAGTGTTGGCCGGCAATGGCTGCCGGCCAGCAACTACACAAGGTAGTACCCAGCTGCCGGCCACACTCTTGGTGACCGGCAGACAAGGACTGACATAAGCCGGCCGGCAAAGGTACAAGACCGATGCCAGCCGGCAGCAAAAGAACCAGAGGACTACACCTGCCCGGCTGCCGGCCTCATAGGCCGGCAGCCGGGACAGGTACAGCACTAGAAGAAAAATAGAATGGATGCCGGGATAAGAGTGTACACAACCTCCAAGCCCGGCAACCGAAAGAGTACATATAAGGAAGGGGAGAAACTAATTCAGGCTTCCTTGACCAATGCCGTCCGGCTCTGCCGGCAGGCATGGATGAGGGACCAAGAGAGGTCCGGGCAGCACTCGAAAACATAAGACCCTTGCCGGCCAGCAGCTCTGCCGGCCGGCAATGGGCTGAGTCAATTCCACATCCCAACCTATACTAGGTCCAGAAGTAGAACGACGTACAGTACAGTAAGACCCCTGCCGGCCAGCTCTGCTGGCCGGCAAGGTACAGTACAGTAATGGCTAGGCCATTACGGAGATAGAGGGGGAAGGGACAAGAGGGTCCTGCCAACCTTGCTTTAGTGACAGATCACCCGCAGCCAAGAAACTTATCTTAGCCTAAGGGAGATCTAAGGGGAAAGGCCAGCAATACTTGCCAGCTTCCAGAGCACCAAAGCAAGGAAGGCGTTGCTACTCCCAAGGGAAGAACTTATCCTCCCCCGAGAACAGCAACAGGACTAGTCTGGTAGATCACAAAAGAAGGAATCATAACTACAGAAACCTTCGGTAGTGACCTAAGGGAGCTAAGCTCCCTTTGTATGTGTTAGGTCAGCGAGGGGG
>NC_090743.1:127077563-127082563 GCF_036898095.1 Palaemon carinicauda | reverse complement strand
TATTACATGTTAAGGTCAAAGGTCAAGGTCGTAAAAGAAGTCGCCGCGGCGAAGGTATGCTCTCTACTGAGAGCCTCCTCTTGTTTATCTTTGTATTTTATGTGTATACACGAGCGTATCCTTTAGTTTAGCTATGTATACATGTATACATGCGTGTAGTTTATTTTAATTAAAATATGAAGTGATTCTTAATATCAGTGAGAAACATTTTTAGGATTTGAAATCGCTGAAGGCTGTGCCTGATATCACTTTAGTCCTTCTATATATAATATTTCTGTCATATATTTGAGACAGTGGCCCTTAATGTCCTTCCAATCAAATATTACATGTTGCTTATCTTTTTAAAACATTTATTCGTCATGTGGCTGGAAGGATTCAGCTTTTAGCCTCATTAGATATAACAACCGTAAGAATTAACATTTTGTCATTAATGATAATAATGAAAATGATAACAAAAAGTATTGTTGATAACAATAATGATCATAGTGATAAAATTAATATTTAGATATTTTTTTATATTGTTAACCCTTTAGCAAATTACTCATGAAAATGAATACGATATTTTGAGTACTGTCCATCTGTATGTTATTTTTAATATCTTACTGTTTTCACTTGCATTTGAGAAATGAAGCTGTCATTTTTTTAATGACAGTCTCTCTCTCTCTCTCTCTCTCTCTCTCTCTCTCTCTCTCTCTCTCATGAGATTTCTTTACACGTAGCTCTTTTTGTCATTTCAAATACTGTATGTATATGTATGTATATATATATATATATATATATATTTACGCACACACACACACACTGAAAGTTCAGCAAAGAGAGTGTTGATGAGAATATGAAAATATTTTTTTTCTGAATAGTTAAATAAATAGTAGAATAAGATCATGAATATAATATGTTTTTGGCATAAAGATTATCTGTCTTAGTAATAAATTTTCCCTTAGTTAACCTTGTGAAATTATATTGATAGTAATTTGAACGTTTCAAAGTATAAAGGAGAATACTTTTTCTTCCTTTGAAATTGATTCACATCTGAAAACCACTGTTGCAAAGTCCATCAAACAAAGGATCAATGGTAGTCGTGCGAACACAGCCGAGTCCTACGATTAAATCCTGCCTTTTCCTTAATTGGGGAGTCCCTTTGTTAAGCTTCCGGAGAGGCATTGGTCCTATTAGATCCTATTAACGAATATATACAGATAGAGAATTAGTAGAAGGTGATTATGTGTATTGCACGTGTGTTGCTTACCCGCTCTTATATTGATACGATTAATCTCTCTCTCTCTCTCTCTCTCTCTCTCTCTCTCTCTCTTGAAAACTATTTAACTATTATAACGACTTAACTTTTATGGTTTTAATTGAATTCTCTTTTATTTTTCATATATAATAAATGGTTTCGGCGTCAATGACCTTAGATGTCAGGATGCCAGAAAACTTTCAATCAATCAATCAGTGTCTCTCTCTCTCTCTCTCTCTCTCTCTCTCTCTCTCTCTCTCTAGAAACGTTCCAGGATCTTATGCGCTCATGAATGGCAGAGGCCCTCTCTATCAAGCTAGGACCAGGGAAGGCCAGGCAATGGCTGCTTATGATTTCTCAGGTAGAACTATAGTCACTAAACAAGAAACCATCGAGTTTTGAGCTGCACTCGAACCCCAGTCCGGCTAACGCCCGACAGGGGCGCTTCCACTCGGTTCCCACCAACATTTCGTCTATACCCCTGAAAGTTTTAAGAATAATCATGAAATTACCAACCGATCTTTAAATCTATTTCATTCATTCATACGCTAGTATTAAATCACTATAATCAATTCTTTTTAGTGAGGCAGATTTGCACCGACTCGCAGGGGTGCCCTTTTAGCTCGGAAAAGTTTCCTAACAGCTGATTGGTCGGAAGTATTTTTGTCCAACCAATCAGCTATTAGGAAACTTTTCCGAGCTAGAAGGGCACCCCTTCGAGTCGGTGCAATTCTGCCTCACTAAAAAGAATGGACTATAGTTTGCACAATCCGTCAAAAATGAAGTCCAAATATTTAGATATGCACACACACAGAGTCAGCCCTTCCTACCCCTCCCCCCTTTCTTAATCACAACTCGCTGGTTCGGCAATTTGTAGGAGAGTGTGGTTTCTGACTGCACCACTATGTGTTCCCCTTCTCACCAGGGTATGACTAATCCTTTTCCCCCTAAGCGTGACAAGAAAGGATATATATATATATATATATATATATACATATATATATATATAAATCTTCTTTTTGGTATTATCTGATAATAAAGAAGCACTTTTCTATTCCCTGTTTTAAGACCTCGATGTTCCTACATAGCTCAATCTATCTGGCACCACCTCTGAGCAAGTTAAGGCAGTGCATTAGTTACCCCGTAGATTTGAAAATAAGTCTACGGACATTACGTGCCACGTTTCAATTACACTTTGTAACAAAATCAAGATGAATTTTTATATTATTTTATTTATTCTTATATATGTATTTTCCGTGATAAATATGAAGAGGAGAGTAATTTCTTATAAATATTTTATATCTTTGAAATGATATTCATGACGACAATCGGTAAAACTATTGCATATTAATTTTGTTTGAAATAAGCGAGAAATATTTCTTTCTATATTTAAACTTGATTTGACATAGTCCATTATTCCCCTTGCATTACTGTGTCATTTCCTCTTTATCCCCTCATTTCCAGCGCAAGGCTTTCTTTCTGCTATATTTTCTGTTCGTATTTTATTCCGTTAGATGTATAGGTTTCATATCTTTTTGCTATTCAAATCTCTCTCTCTCTCTCTCTCTCTCTCTCTCTCTCTCTCCCTACCCTATTTTTCTGTCTCCCCTAAATTTTCATCTCTCTCTCTCTCTCTCCCTACCCTATTTTTCTGTCTCCCCTAAATTTTCATCTCTCTCTCTCTCTCTCTCTCTCTCTCTCTCTCTACCCTATTTTTGTCTTCCTTAATTCTCTCTCTCTCTCTCTCTCTCTCTCTCTCTCTCTCCCCTATTTTTGTCTTCCCTAAGACAAAGAGAGAAATTAGCTATGGCTTTCGGCTCTCCCTCAGGCAAGGACTTATTCGTCGGAGTTTCGTCTCAAGGGTGACGTGCGGAAGAGAGAGAGAGAGAGAGAGAGAGAGAGAGAGAGAGAGAGAGAGAGGGGAAAGATAAAGAGGGAAATCTGGAAGTCTGAGGGGGAATGGAAGTGAGGGAAGCGCAGTGAGAGGCAGAGGAGATATGTTAGGGTAGTCCCGCTGCCTGTGAGATCTGCTTGTTTTGTTTATTCGTTTTTCTCTGTTTTTTGTTTACTTTTGCTTTTCATATTTCTGTCTATTTTTGTTTTAGTTCCTCTAGTGTCTATGTTTTTACTTATGTTTTTGTCTACTTTCCGTATCTTGTTATTTGTATGTCTGTCTGTCTGTGTTTTTTGCGATTCGCGTAACTCAAAAACTAGTTGACCGAATCTCGTGAATTTTGGTGGGTTGATTGGCCAAGAACCAAGGACGATTGGATGAGATTTTGGGAGTGATTGGGTGAAAATCAAGGCCAAGGTCACGTAAATGTCAAAAAAGGTGTTTTTGCCATATGGATGCTAATTTGTATCTGATTGGCATGAAACTATTGTCAATTCTTTTTAGTGAGGCAGATTTGCACCGAATCGCAGCGGTGCCCTTTTAGCTCGGAAAAGTTTCCTGATCGTTGATTGGTTGGACAAGATGATTCTAACCAATCAGCGATCGGGAAACTTTTCCAAGCGAAAAGGGCATCCCTGCTAATCGGTGCACATCTGTCTCATTAAAAAGAATTGACTATAGTGCATACTTCAATTGCGATATACGTGATATAGGCGGAGGTATGCGCTCTACCGAGGGGCCGTTCTAGTTATTTATTGTTATGTCATGCGTTATTGTGTTATTGTTATTATTACTCGCTAAACTTCAGCCCTAGTTGGAAAAGCAGGACGCTATAAGCCCAAGGGTCTCCAACAGGGAAAATCGCCCAGTGAGGAAAGGAAACAATGAAAAATAAAGTATTTCAAGAACAGTAATAACATTAGAATAATTATTTCCTAAATAAACTACAATAACATTAACAAAACAAGTGGAAGAGAAATAGATAGAATAGTGTGCCCAAGTGTACCTTCAAGCAAGAGAACTATAACGCTATTGTTATATATATATTTTTTTTCAATTTTACATATATTTGTTTGGTTTATATTTTGTTATACATCAACTCCTATGTTTGATACTTATCACATCTGTGTCATTTTAGTAGTCATGTTATCTTCAGCAAGACTCTCCTTCCTTTTGCCTTATCCATAAATAATGTTATGTATATCTATGTCATTATTAATGTCATTTTTCATTTCCATGACCGCATGGCTCTTGCAATTACCAAGACTAAGTCATTTCCTTTTCCTGAATAGTTCATCAGTTACTTATATGCAATAGCTCTAGAATTAATTGTTCCAGTAGTCATTAATCAAAAGTAATTATTAATTATTGATTATTATTCATTTGTTTTTTATTTATTGCCTTGTCCCGACTGACCTTGAAATGCATGTCGCTATGACACGTGCGTTTGACCTTTATATGACATTCATTTCTCTCTCTCTCTCTCTCTCTCTCTCTCTCTCTCTCTCTCCATTAAACATCACCTTTTTTCTAATCTTATCTTGCTTTGAATTGTTCCTTTCTCTCTCTCTCTCTCTCTCTCTCTCTCTCTCTCTCCCAAGCTCTTCCTTCATCCTCCAATCCACCCCAACCACCCTCTTTCTCCCCATCTCCACCTCAATTCCTTTTTCTTCCTGGCCTATTCCGTATTCAGCTAGGGTGACTCGAGGAAAAGAGGCGGAGGTTGAGAGCACCGCCTATAATGCGACATCCGTGGAGTACTGTAAACGGTAATAACTGGTTCTTTTTAGCGTTACTTAAACATTATTTCGTATTTTCATTTTAGATGTCCAGCCTCTTCAACATATAGCTCTCATTGAAGGCCTGAAC
>NC_090743.1:127056094-127061094 GCF_036898095.1 Palaemon carinicauda | reverse complement strand
AAAAAGTGATATTCCGGTCACTAACCCGTAAAATATAGTAACAAAGTAAAGTTAAAATTACGGTTGCTTGTATTTTACCGAAATACGGTTGAGAACAGTAATCTTTTTTTTTTTTACGGAGAATTTCCGATAAAAATTGCGATTTTTCTAAAATTGTAGAAAAGGAAGAGGGGGGAGATGTAGATTTTATAATAAACGGCATATTTAAGTTTTGAGACCAACAATAACAACATATTATTAATAATAATAATAATAATAATAACAATAATAATAAAAGTGATAATACTACTACTACTACTACTACTACTACTAATAATAATAATTATAATAATAATAATACCAACAACAACAACAACAACAACAACAACAACAATAATAATAATAACAATAATGATAATGATAACAACAAAAATAATAATAACAACAACAACAATACAAATAATAATAATAATAATAATAAGTGATAATAATAAAAATAATAATAATAATAATAATAATAATAATAATACAAAGAAATCAAGAAACTAAGCAATCTAATACAGAACGCTGAAGCCCGAGTCGAAGATTGGAATCGGACAATGGCAGAGCTTTCCAGAATGGCTGGAGAATCGAGGCGCCTGCAAACATCGCTTGAAGGCAAGACTCATGATGCAAGCGGGGAGAGAGAGAGAGAGAGAGAGAGAGAGAGAGAGAGAGGGGAGGAGGAGGAGGAAGTACTAGGGAGAGGACCACGAAAGATGATGGAGGGGGAGGGGGAGGAATGAGGGGGAAGATAGTGGAGATAATTTGGAAGGGAAAAGGGAACATTACACAGATGAATGCGTCTTTAATAGTACATATTCCTGTTTATATATATATATATATATATATATACATATATATATATATATATATATACATACATATATATGTGTGTGTATGTATGTATGTATGTATATATATATATATATATATATGTATGTATGTATGTATATACATATATATATACATATATATATATATATATATAAATATATATATATATATATGTATATATGCATGTATATATATACATATATATATATGTATATATATATATATATATATACATGTATATATAGATATATATATATACATGTATATATATAGATATATATATATATATATATACATACATATATATATATATATATATATAATATATATATATACATTCCTCTATCAAACAGGACAATGCACTAGAGACTTAAAAATTTACATTAAAAAAAACATTTATTCCAGGATTTTTACGGTTTTAAAAACGGATATATCTAAAGGTTTAAAGGCCGCTCATGAATGGCAAACGCAAGGGACAGTGACATTCCCCTATCAAGCAGGACAATGCCCTAGTGACTAACCATATGGTCAGCGCCCAAGCCGCCTCTCCACCCAAGCTAGGACCAATGAGGGACAGGCAATGGATACTGATGACTCAGCAGATAGACCTATAGGCTCCCCCAAACCCAACATCCTTAGCTCACAAGGATGGTGAGGTTGTAGCGACCAAAAAACCTAAGGAGTTTGAGCGGGACTCGAACCCCAGTCTGGCTTTCACCAGCCAGGAATATTAGGGTCACCAACCCGTAAAAGATAATAATAAAGTAGGGTAAAATTACGGTCGCCTGTAAGTTACTGAAATACGGTTGAAAACAGTATATTTTTTACGGAGAATTTCCGATTAATATTACTGCATTTTTTTTTTTTTTTTAACAGTGACAGACTAAAAAAAACCCTGAAGTTTCAGGCCTTCAATGAGAGCTATATGTTGAAGAGTCTGGACATGTAAGATGAAAATACGAAATAACGCTAAAAAGAACCTGTTAATACCGTCTACAGTGCTCCACGCATGTCGCATGGTAGGCGATACTCTCAACCACCGCCTCTTTTCCCGAGTCACCCTAGCTGAATACGGAAGAGGCCAGGAAGAGAAAGGAATTGAGGTGGAGATGGGGAGAGAGAGGAATGGATAAAAGAGGGGGGGTTGGGGTGGATTGGAGGATGTAGGAAGAAGGGAGAGCGTGGGAGGATAGTCATAGGTGGATTCAAGAATAATTAGAGAGAGAGAGAGAGAGAGAGAGAGAGAGAGAGAGAGAGAGAGAGAGACAATTCAAAGCAAAATAAGATTAGAAAAAAAGTGATGTTTAATGGAGAGAGAGAGAGAGAGAGAGAGAGAGAGAGAGAGAGAGAGAGAGAGAGAGAGAGAGAGAGAGAAATGAATGTCATATAAAGGTCAAACGCACGTGTCATAGCGACATGCATTTCAAGGTCAGTCGGGACAAGGCAATAAATAAAAAACAAATGAATAATAATCAATAATTAATAATTACTTTTGATTAATGACTACTGGAACAATTAATTCTAGATCTATTGCATATAAGTAACTGATGAACTATTCAGGAAAAGGAAATGACTTAGTCTTGGTAATTGCAAGAGCCATGCGGTCATGGAAATGAAAAATGACATTAATAATGACATGGATATACATAACATTATTTATGGATAAGGCAAAAGGAAGGAGAGTCTTGCTGAAGATGACATGACTACTAAAATGACACAGATGTGATAAGTATCAAACATAGGAGTTGATGTATAACAAAATATAAACCAAACAAATATATGTAAAATTGAAAAAAAAAAATATATATATAATAGCGTTATAGTTCTCTTGCTTGAAGGTACACTTGGGCACACTATTCTATCTATTTCTCTTCCACTTGTTTTGTTAATGTTATTGTAGTTTATTTAGGAAATAATTATTCTAATGTTGTTACTGTTCTTGAAATACTTTATTTTTCCTTGTTTCCTTTCCTCACTGGGCGATTTTCCCTGTTGGAGCCCCTTGGGCTTATAGCGTCCTGCTTTTCCAACTAGGGCTGAAGTTTAGCGAGTAATAATAACAATAATACAATAACGCATGACATAACAATAAATAACTAGAACGGCCCCTCGGTAGAGCGCATACCTCCGCCTATATCACGTATATCGCAATTGAAGTATGCACTATAGTCAATTCTTTTCAATGAGACAGATGTGCACCGATTAGCAGGGATGCCCTTTTCGCTTGGAAAAGTTTCCCGATCGCTGATTGGTTAGAATCATCTTGTCCAACCAATCAACGATCAGGAAACTTTTCCGAGCTAAAAGGGCACCGCTGCGAGTCGGTGCAAATCTGCCTCACTAAAAAGAATTGACAATAGTTTCATGCCAATCAGATACAAATTAGCATCCATATGGCAAAAACACCTTTTTTGACATTTACGTGACCTTGGCCTTGATCTTTCACCCAATCACTCCCAAAATCTCATCCAATCGTCCTTGGTTCTTGGCCAATCATCCCACCAAAATTCACGAGATTCGGTCAACTAGTTTTTGAGTTACGCGAATCGCAAAAAACACAGACAGACAGACATACAAATAACAAGATACGGAAAGTAGACAAAAGTAGACAAAAACATAAGTTAAAACAAAGACACTCAAGGAATTAAAACAGAAATATGAAAAGCAAAAGTAAACAAAAAACAGAGAAAAACGAATAAACAAAACAAGCAGATCTCACAGGCAGCGGGACTACCCTAACATATCTCCTCTGCCTCTCACTGCGCTTCCCTCACTTCCATTCCCCCTCAGACTTCCAGATTCCCCTCTTTATCTCTCTCTCTCTCTCTCTCTCTCTCTCTCTCTCTCTCTCTCTCTCTCTCTCTCTCGCACGTCACCCTTGAGACGAAACTCCGACGAATAAGTCCTTGCCTGAGGGATACCCGAAAGCCATAGCTAATTTCTCTCTTTGTCTTAGGGAAGACAAAAATAGGGTATGTATAGAGAGAGAGAGAGAGAGAGAGAGAGAGAGAGAGAGAGAGAGAGAGAGAATTAAGGAAGACAAAAATAGGGTAGAGAGAGAGAGAGAGAGAGAGAGAGAGAGAGAGAGAGAGAGAGAGAGAGAGAGAGAGAGAGAGAGAGATTTGAATAGCATTTGAATAGCAAAAAGATATGAAACCTATACTTCTAACGGAATAAAATACGAACAGAAAATATAGAAGAAAGAAAACCTTGCGCTGGAAATGAGGGGATGAAGAGGAAATGACAGAGTAATGCAAGGGGAATGTGACCATGAGGGGAAATGATGGTAAAAAATGGGGGAAATAATGGACTATGTCAAATCAAGTTTAAATATAGAAAGAAATATTTCTCGCTTATTTCAAGCAAAATTAATATGCAATAGTTTTACCGATTGTCGTCATGAAAATCATTTCAAAAATATAAAATATTTATAAGAAATTACTCTCCTCTTCATATTTATCACGGAAAATACACACATAAGAATAAATAAAATAATATAAAAATTCATCTTGATTTTGTTACAAAGTGTAATTGAAACGTGGCACGTAATGTCCGTAGACTTATTTTCAAATCTACGGGGTAACTAATGCACTGCCTTAACTTGCTCAGAGGTGGTGCCAGATAGATTGAGCTATGTAGGAACATCGAGGTCTTAAAACAGGGAATAGAAAAGTGCTTCTTTATTATCAGATGATACCAAAAAGAAGATTTATATATATATATATATATATATATATATATATCCTTTCTTGTCACGCTTAGGGGGAAAAGGATTAGTCATACCCTGGTGAGAAGGGGAACACATAGTGGTGCAGTCAGAAACCACACTCTCCTACAAATTGCCGAACCAGCGAGTTGTGATTAAGAAAGGGGGGAGGGGTAGGAAGGGCTGACTCTGTGTGTGTGCATATCTAAATATTTGGACTTCATTTTTGACGGATTGTGCAAACTATAGTCCATTCTTTTTAGTGAGGCAGAATTGCACCGACTCGAAGGGGTGCCCTTCTAGCTCGGAAAAGTTTCCTAATAGCTGATTGGTTGGACAAAAATACTTCCGACCAATCAGCTGTTAGGAAACTTTTCCGAGCTAAAAGGGCACCCCTGCGAGTCGGTGCAAATCTGCCTCACTAAAAAGAATTGATTAT
>NC_090743.1:127025246-127032746 GCF_036898095.1 Palaemon carinicauda | reverse complement strand
CTCTCTCTCTCTCTCTCTCTCTCTCTCTCTCTCTCTCTCTCTCTCTCTCTCTCTCTTCTCTTGCACGAAATAATAATAACAATTTCCTATGTATTTTCGTCAGGCTACAGCAGCAATATTATTGGTTGATATTCTCTCTCTCTCTCTCTCTCTCTCTCTCTCTCTCTCTCTCTCTCTCTCTCTCTCTCTCTCTCTCACACACACACACACAAATCCGCTGTGCAATTGCTGTTCTCATCTGTAAATTGGATATCTAAGGAGTTAGTCTGGTGGGTCTCAGCCGAGACAGAAAAGTGTAATGTTCTCGCAACTTCATCCCAAATATATTTGCTAAGAAAGGGATGGTTAACATTATTTTAAAGTCATTCACTCTCGCCATTTTCATATATTTCTATTACCTTTAGATATTCTTTTGCAACTTTTTGGATGTATCTAGGTGCCTCTGTATTCTTGCCTTAATTGCCTTATGTATTGTATTACCCAGAATTACCTCCCTCGGAGTATGCTCTTTATGAGAACAGCTGACCATTATTTTTTTTATTTTTTTTTTGACATTGTGTCCGTATTCTTAATTAATTGCGTACTTTTATAATTTTTTGTGACGCTTTATTCAGCTGCAATACTTTTCTTGTATCCTTCAAGGACTCTGAAGTATTCTGTAGCTTTTCATTTAACAAACATAGGCTTATTATCTCACATGAAATACATTTTGAAATATAGTTCTTAAATACCGTAGAGTTTCTCTCTCTCTCTCTCTCTCTCTCTCCTCTCTCTCTCTCTCTCTCTCTCTCTCTCTCTTCTATTTATCTAATTAGAACATAGTATTTGCTTACAATATATATATATATATATATATATATATATATATATATATATATATATATATATATATATATATATATATATATATATATATATATATATATTATATATATATATCTGTATATACATATATGTATGTATATATATATATATATATATATATATATATATATATATATATATATATATATATATATATATATATGTATATACATATATGTATGTATGTATGTATATATATGTATATATATATCCGGTCCCTTGCGTAGCCGTCAATTTTGATGGGTTCTGTACACTGGCCTACAGTATAATTACCAAAATTTTTACCCCTACTATAAGATTATCACCATTGCACTATTCTTCATCACAACAACAACTGTTATATTTTCTTATAACACTATTGAAAGTGATACAACTAACAAAGAAATGTAACATCAGCCTCAAATTGGTTGTCAGAATCACGTTACAAGATATAAGGGGAAGTTAATTCAACCGTAATTATGTATTCACTGATTAATGCAGTTTCTCGGCATAGCACGCGACGAGGTTGATCCTGAGCTTCCTTTTATATATATATATATATATATATATATATATATATATATATATATATATATATATATATATATATATATACTGTATATACACTCATGAATATAGCAAGTGCAAAGTTAATGTTAATGGAGTCCTATCAAATGAATTTCCAGTGAACAGCGGAGTACTCCAAGGGAATGTGTTGTCACCTATGTTGTTTATCCTGCTCATGGATTTTTTTAATGTGTAGAACAATTGGAGATGGTGGAGAAGGATTGGACTGGATTGGTAATAGAAAATTAGCAGACCTGGAGTATTCTGATGATACTGTCCTTATTAGCAGAACACCACAGGGCTTACAAAGCTTGCTTACCAGAATGCATGAATTAACACATGAGGGTGGGCTCAAATTAAATTAAGGTTGAGAACGGAATAGGAAATGGAAGATGAAATATCCAATGTGGTAATTAGAAATAGAGTTTAGTGGAAGATTGGAAAAAATGCAAATCACACAATGGCTAGGTTAAGTAAAATTTGGAAATCAAATAGCCTGAAATTACGTAAAAAAAAAAAAAAAAAAAAAAAAAAGATAATATAGCAATTTAGTGAGAACTGTGTTACTGTATGGGCATGAGTCATAGTATGACAATGAAACAATATCCAACAGATTTAGTAGATTTGAGAATTAAGCCCTCAGAAGAATATTGGGAGAGAAATGGCAGAACAGGTGTAGAAATGAAACTATAAGATAGATTACTCGAGTGCCATATGTAGATAA
The DNA here is from genome assembly GCF_036898095.1 of Palaemon carinicauda. Classification (NCBI taxonomy): domain Eukaryota; kingdom Metazoa; phylum Arthropoda; class Malacostraca; order Decapoda; family Palaemonidae; genus Palaemon; species Palaemon carinicauda. The sequence continues at coordinate 127,030,612 of NC_090743.1, read as the reverse complement.
TACCATGGTGAGGGGTAGATGGAGATGGTTTGGGCATGCTCTTCGCACTCCCCAAGAGAGATTAGTTCACCAAACATTTAACTGGGCTCCACAAGACACTAGAAGAGTTGGAAGACCCAGGCCTACGTGGCTGAGAACTATGAAACGTGTAGTGGGAGATGATGAGTGGATGAGTATTGAATTAAAAACCCAAGATAAAGACGACTGGCGAAATCTAACCGAGGCCCTTTGCGTCAATAGGCGTAGGAGGAGATGATGATACAAATAAATAAATAAATAAATAAATAAATAAATATATATATATATAATATATATATATATATATATATACATATAAGCATGTATATATACATATATATATATATATATATATATATATGTATATATATATATATATATATATATATATATATATATATATATATATATACAGGCTAATAAGAAGACGAAAGTATTAATTCCAATCAAGTCTTTTCACATTTCCTTTCGTGGATATAATACATATTTTATGCTCATCAAGTATCAGCTATCGTGATCCCTACAAACACAAACACACACACACACACACACATACACACACACACACACACATATATATATATATATATATATATATATATATATATATATATTTATATATATATGCATATGCATATATAAAACTTTAAATACAAATGCATATATGCACGCTATAATGAATATAGCCTACACATTAATTCATAAATACAAAAAAAAAAAAAAGTAGTAATAGACACCTCGTCTGAGCTCCCTCACAAACAAAATGAAAACAAATATCACACAAGCAAACGGATGAGAGAGAGAGAGAGAGAGAGAGAGAGAGAGAGAGAGAGAGAGAGAGAGAGAGAGAGAGAGAGAGAGAGAGAGAGAGAGAGTGTGTGTGTGTTAAAAGAAAAAATTGCAAAAGGCCAAAACCATCTCTCATTAAATAAACTTCATTAATAATAAATTTTCTTCATGGCCTCTTCTTTGAAAAGTTTCCATTATCTCTATAAATAAGGGTATAAAAATAGCCCTGGTACCATTTTCTCTCTTTTGACAGTTTCACACGTGTGAATAGTGGTACGTTTTTTTTTTCTCTCTCTTATCCGTATTTTACGTCTGCTCGTGTATTACTACTATTACTTGCTAAGCTACGACCCTAGTTGGAAAAGCAGGATGCTATAACCCCATGGGCTCCAACAGGGAAAATAGCCCAGTGAGGAAAGGAAACGAGGAAAAATAAAATATTTTAAGAACAATAACAATATTTAAATAAATATTTCCTATATAGATTATATAAACCTTAACAAAACAAGAGGAAGAAGAATGAGATAGAATAGTGTGCCCGAGTGTACCCTCAAGCAAGAGAATACATTCAGTGTGATGTGAAAATCAGTGTACGAAAAGGGTGTAATTTATATTTTTTTTTTTAAGTGAAACAATATGAAAGCATAGCAACTTTCAGTTGTTTATTTTAGTAAGGTACATAGTAGGAATTATTGAAGCAAATAAAAATAGAAAGTTATTAACTATTTGCCTTTCTTTCACATCAAACGCAACAGATATCATCTTTGTTTTAAGATGAGAGAGATTCCATTAAAAAAACTAGTTTGTAACTTTGAAATGTTGGCTACGTTTCAACATATTTCAGAAGGCACGTGAATAGATTCATACCATTCATACATACATGTCGTATGTATAAATATAATGTCATAATGATATATAATCGTGTATATTTTAACCTATTTACAAACATTATTCATTGAACGAGAATTTGTGTAGAAAAACAAAGGTATTTCATAAGAATTTTACTCTTAATAATAAAAAAAAGGCAAGGACAACAAACGACCACACAAATACAATCAATGTCTTGAACAATGTCCTTAAATCTGTCCCAAGCCATATCCTAAAATCTATCACGACCCCTGTCCCAAAGTCTGTCACCACAGAAAATTGTTTCCAGTGTCCTAAAACTTGATTCTACGTACAGGTCTGTCCTAATATCTGCCATCTGTCCTTAAATCTGTCCCAAGCCATATCCTAAAATCTATCACGACCCCCGTCCCAAAGTCTGTCACCACAGAAAATTGTTTCCAGTGTCCTAAAACTTGATTCTACGTACAGGTCTGTCCTAATATCTGCCATCTGTCCTTAAATCTGTCCCAAGCCATATCCTAAAATCTATCACGACCCCCGTCCCAAAGTCTGTCACCACAGAAAATTGTTTCCAGTGTCCTAAAACTTGATTCTACGTACAGGTCTGTCCTAATATCTGCCATCTGTCCTTAAATCTGTCCCAAGCCATATCCTAAAATCTATCACGACCCCCGTCCCAAAGTCTGTCACCACAGAAAATTGTTTCCAGTGTCCTAAAACTTGATTCTACGTACAGGTCTGTCCTAATATCTGCCATCTGTCCTTAAATCTGTCCCAAGCCATATCCTAAAATCTATCACGACCCCTGTCCCAAAGTCTGTCACCACAGAAAATTGTTTCCAGTGTCCTAAAACTTGATTCTACGTACAGGTCTGTCCTAATATCGGCCATCTGTCCTTAAATCTGTCCCAAGCCATATCCTAAAATCTATCACGACCCCCGTCCCAAAATCTGTCACCACAGAAAATTGTTTCCAGTGTCCTAAAACTTGATTCTACGTACAGGTCTGTCCTAATATCTGCCATCTGTCCTTAAATCTGTCCCAAGCCATATCCTAAAATCTATCACGACCCCCGTCCCAAAGTCTGTCACCACAGAAAATTGTTTCCAGTGTCCTAAAACTTGATTCTACGTACAGGTCTGTCCTAATATCTGCCATCTGTCCTTAAATCTGTCCCAAGCCATATCCTAAAATCTATCACGACCCCCGTCCCAAAGTCTGTCACCACAGAAAATTGTTTCCAGTGTCCTAAAACTTGATTCTACGTACAGGTCTGTCCTAATATCTGCCATCTGTCCTTAAATCTGTCCCAAGCCATATCCTAAAATCTATCACGACCCCTGTCCCAAAGTCTGTCACCACAGAAAATTGTTTCCAGTGTCCTAAAACTTGATTCTACGTACAGGTCTGTCCTAATATCGGCCATCTGTCCTTAAATCTGTCCCAAGCCATATCCTAAAATCTATCACGACCCCCGTCCCAAAATCTGTCACCACAGAAAATTGTTTCCAGTGTCCTAAAACTTTATTCTACGTACAGGTCTGTCCTAATATCGGCCATCTGTCCTTAAATCTGTCCCAAGCCATATCCTAAAATCTATCACGACCCCTGTCCCAAAATCTGTCACCACAGAAAATTGTTTCCAGTGTCCTAAAACTTGATTCTACGTACAGGTCTGTCCTAATATCTGCCATCTGTCCTTAAATCTGTCCCAAGCAATGTCCTAAAATCTATCACGACCCCTGTCCCAAAGTCTGTCACCACAGAAAATCAATCGTCTCTAGTGTCCTAAAACCTGGTTCTACGTACAGGTATGTCCTAATGTCTGCCGCCACCTGTTCTTAAATCTGTCCCAAGCCATGTCCTAAAATCTATCACGACCCCTGTCCCAAAGTCACCAGAGAAAATTGATCGTCTTCGGTGTCCTAAAACCTGATTTTACCTATGTCCTAATATCAGCCGCCATCCATGTCCTAAAATCCCTCCGCGCTCTTGTCAAAATGCCCGTCATCATCCATGTCCTTAAGTCTATCCCTCTAAGGGCCTCATAAACCCAGAGATCCAGATGATAAGGATCTACAATTGATCCTGTTTTCCAGTTTAGAGGATCAAAATTAAATGTTAAGAAATGTTAAGAAGAAAAACAATGTTTTTAAAAGAAATATTTTTTGGGGTGAGAGTATGTTTATGACATATTCAAATGACAATAATAACAGACTTAGACTATTTTGAAATGCAAAGTATCTTCAACAAATGTTCCAGCTTTGATTCATTTTTCTTTAAATCTACGCATTTTATCATTATATTTTTACTTTGATTAAAAATAATATATATATATATATATATATATATATATATATATATATATATATATATATATATATATATATATATATATATATATATATATATATGGATTTTTATCATAAATGTAGCAAAGAGGAGCCAAATTTCAAATCATCTCCTCTATATAATAAAGAGCCAGTGTTTGGATATATATATATATATATATATATATATATATATATATATATATATATATATATATATATATATATATATTATATATATATATATATATATATATATATATATATATATATATATATATATATATATATATCATTGAGGAGATGATTTGAAATTCGGCTTATCTTCGATATAATAATTATTGAACAAGAGTCCGAGATCAATGCAGATCACAAACCAAATTTCTGCGGGAGCGAGTAAGCTTCCAAATTTGAACAAGAGATGGCGTTCCTTTTGAAAAATCATTTATGTATTCAAAAATTATCTTAAATTTTTTCGTATTTATATTTCAAAAAAAAAAAAAAATCTAAGGTTTTCATTTATAGAATTTTTTTGATTTTTTTTTTAAATATAAAAATAATCTTTATGTCAAATTTTCACCACCATGCCCTAAATGGAGAAAAGTCAATGTATTTCTGCTGTTATCCTGAAAACTATCTGCAGGACAGTCTGTCCGGAGAGAAAATATCTATCTTCGATCTTTGGACGCCACTAAGACATTGTTTATCATATATATATATATATATATATATATATATATATATATATATATATATATATATATACATTATATATACATATGTATATAGGTACACACACACACATATATATATATATATATATATATATATATATATATATATATATATATATATATCTTTCCGGTCACGCTGAGGGGGCATTGCCAAACGTATGATTACTCGGGAAAATGGGTTAGTATGAGTGTATATCTCTATTTATATACCTAAGCTGTCCTCTCTGACGAGTTGCGTCCACTAGTAAATTAATATCTACCTACTTCAGCCACAACCTAACCAATTAGAAATATCATTGAAGAAAAATAAGTAAAAAAAAAAAGGTAAAACTAATTTCCAGTTAAGGTTAACGACACAGAGGGACGAAGTGAACTGCCCCGGATGGGTACACACACACACACACACCAGCCATTACTCCGTCTTCCTTCTCCACCATAAAATAAACGGAGGAAAAACTCAATAACTGCAGTACTGAGGCAGTACTTCGTGATTGGGCTACTGACCGGCAGTCTGGCAGTCTCGTGTTGTATCTGTCTGTCATATACAAAGGCATACACGTAATGGCTAATGTATAAACATATACATAATCAAATGTGCTATACTACATATACTATACGTATAAATAAAATATTTAGACAATATAC
>NC_090743.1:127012746-127020246 GCF_036898095.1 Palaemon carinicauda | reverse complement strand
GAGGAGGTCTGTCATAAAGTGTCTCTTGGAGAGGAGGTCTGTCATAAAGTGTCTCTTGGAGAGGAGGTCTCTCACTGGAGGTCTGTCATAAAGTGTCTCTTGGAGAGGAGGTCTGTCATAAAGTGTCTCTTGGAGAGAAGGTCTGTCATAAAGTGTCTCTTGGAGAGGAGGTCTCTCACTGGAGGTCTGTCATAAAGTGTCTCTTGGAGAGGAGGTCTGTCATAAAGTGTCTCTTGGAGAGGAGGTCTGTCATAAAGTGTCTCTTGGAGAGGAGGTCTCTCACTGGAGGTCTGTCATAAAGTGTCTCTTGGAGAGGAGGTCTCTCACTGGAGGTCTGTCATAAAGTGTCTCTTGGAGAGGAGGTCTGTCATAAAGTGTCTCTTGGAGAGGAGGTCTGTCATAAAGTGTCTCTTGGAGAGGAGGTCTGTCATAAACTGTCTCTTGGAGAGGAGGTCTCTCACTGGAGGTCTGTCATAAAGTGTCTCTTGGAGAGGAGGTCTCTCACTGGAGGTCTGTCATAAAGTGTCTCTTGGAGAGGAGGTCTGTCATAAAGTGTCTCTTGGAGAGGAGGTCTGTCATAAAGTGTCTCTTGGAGAGGTCTCTCACTGGAGGTCTGTCATAAAGTGTCTCTTGGAGAGGAGGTCTCTCACTGGAGGTCTGTCATAAAGTGTCTCTTGGAGAGGAGGTCTGTCATAAAGTGTCTCTTGGAGAGGAGGTCTGTCATAAAGTGTCTCTTGGAGAGGAGGTCTCTCACTGGAGGTCTGTCATAAAGTGTCTCTTGGAGAGGAGGTCACTCACTGGAGGTCTGTCATAAAGTGTCTCTTGGAGAGGAGGTCTGTCATAAAGTGTCTCTTGGAGAGGAGGTCTCTCACTGGAGGTCTGTCATAAAGTGTCTCTTGGAGAGGAGGTCTCTCACTGGAGGTCTGTCATAAAGTGTCTCTTGGAGAGGAGTTCTGTCATAAAGTGTCTCTTGGAGAGGAGGTCTCTCACTGGAGGTCTGTCATAAAGTGTCTCTTGGAGAGGAGGTCTGTCATAAAGTGTCTCTTGGAGAGGAGGTCTGTCATAAAGTGTCTCTTGGAGAGGAGGTCTCTCACTGGAGGTCTGTCATAAAGTGTCTCTTGGAGAGGAGGTCTGTCATAAAGTGTCTCTTGGAGAGGAGGTCTGTCATAAAGTGTCTCTTGGAGAGGAGGTCTCTCACTGGAGGTCTGTCATAAAGTGTCTCTTGGAGAGGAGGTCTCTCACTGGAGGTCTGTCATAAAGTGTCTCTTGGAGAGGAGGGTCTGTCATAAAGTGTCTCTTGGAGAGGAGGTCTGTCATAAAGTGTCTCTTGGAGAGGAGGTCTGTCATAAAGTGTCTCTTGGAGAGGAGGTCTCTCACTGGAGGTCTGTCATAAAGTGTCTCTTGGAGAGGAGGTCTCTCACTGGAGGTCTGTCATAAAGTGTCTCTTGGAGAGGAGGTCTGTCATAAAGTGTCTCTTGGAGAGGAGGTGTCTCACTGGAGGTCTGTCATAAAGTGTCTCTTGGAGAGGAGGTCTCTCACTGGAGGTCTGTCATAAAGTGTCTCTTGGAGAGGAGGTCTCTCACTGGAGGTCTGTCATAAAGTGTCTCTTGGAGAGGAGGTCTGTCATAAAGTGTCTCTTGGAGAGGAGGTCTCTCACTGGAGGTCTGTCATAAAGTGTCTCTTGGAGAGGAGGTCTGTCATAAAGTGTCTCTTGGAGAGGAGGTCTGTCATAAAGTGTCTCTTGGAGAGGAGGTCTCTCACTGGAGGTCTGTCATAAAGTGTCTCTTGGAGAGGAGGTCTCTCACTGGAGGTCTGTCATAAAGTGTCTCTTGGAGAGGAGGTCTGTCATAAAGTGTCTCTTGGAGAGGAGGTCTGTCATAAAGTGTCTCTTGGAGAGGAGGTCTCTCACTGGAGGTCTGTCATAAAGTGTCTCTTGGAGAGGAGGTCTGTCATAAAGTGTCTCTTGGAGAGGAGGTCTGTCATAAACTGTCTCTTGGAGAGGAGATCTGTCATAAACTGTCTCTTGGAGAGGAGGTCTGTTTCATAGAATAGTTGTTTCCAATTACGAAATTACTATCATTAGTAGGCCTATATTAATTATAAATTCTGTCACTAAGCTTTGCAAAATCAATGGTCTCTCACTCGAGAGTCTATACCTATTTTACAAGCGCTGTTAATAAAATTATATAATTAATATGATTTGAAAAAAAAAAAATGTGTAATATGCAATTTTCCATTACATCAAGAACTACTTAGCATAAACATGCAAATTGCTAAAAATGAGCAAAGTACCGTCATTTACTGCATTGGAAAATCCATTAAACAGTCTGTCAGAAGAAAGGAATATGTAGCTTAAAACAGCCAGTCCTCTGATAAAAAGAAGAGTAATATAAACAATCTGTCTTTAAAAAGTTATTCTAAAAAGTCTGGCAGTGAAAAAAAGGTACGAATAACAGTCTGTCATTATAGGTAACAATACACAAGGAGCTGAGCAACATAAATGATCTGTCATTAGAAAAATACGAGCCTCGAAAAATTAATCATAACAAAGAGGCTGCAAATATCATGAGAATCTTGTCACTGGGAAGACCTGCATAGAATTTACGTCTCGTCATTAGAAATGCGTAACAAAATCAGCCTGTCTTTAGAGAAACTGATGAATAACATAGCTATTTTGTCAGAGAAACTTCTGTGTAATATAGCTATTTTGCCAGAGAACCTGCTGCGTAAAATAGCTATTTTGTCAGAGAAACTGCTGCGTAACATAGTTATTTTGTCAGAGAAACTGCTGCGTAACATAGCTATTTTGTCAGAGAAACTGCTGTTTAATATAGCTATTTTGTCAGAGAAACTGCTGCGTAACATAGCTATTTTGTCAGAGAAACTGCTGTGTAATATAGCTATTTTGCCAGAGAACCTGCTGCGTAAAATAACTATTTTGTCAGAGAAACTGCTGCGTAACATAGTTATTTTGTCAGAGAAACTGCTGCGTAACATAGCTATTTTGTCAGAGAAACTGCTGTGTAATATAGCTATTTTGCCAGAGAACCTGCTGCGTAAAATAGATATTTTGTCAGAGAAACTGCTGCGTAACATAGATATTTTGTCAGAGAAACTGCCGTGTAACATAGCTATTTTGTCAGAGAAACTGCTGTTAAATATAGCTATTTTGTCAGAAAAACTGCTGCGTAACATAGCTATTTTGTCAGAGAAACTGCTGTGTAATATAGCTATTTTGCCAGAGAACCTGCTGCATAAAATAGCTATTTTGTCAGAGAAACTGCTGCGTAACATAGCTATTTTGTCAGAGAAACTGCTGCGTAACATAGCTATTTTGTCAGAGGAACTGCTGTGTAATATAGCTATTTTGCCAGAGAACCTGCTGCGTAAAATGGCTATTTTGTCAGAGAAACTGCTGCGTAACATAGATATTTTGTCAGAGAAACTGCTGCGTAATATAGCTATTTTGCCAGAGAACCTGCTGCGTAAAATAGATATTTTGTCAGAGAAACTGCTGCGTAACATAGATATTTTGTCAGAGAAACTGCTGCGTAACATAGCTATTTTGTCAGAGAAACTGCTGTTCAATATAGCTATTTTGTCAGAGAAACTGCTGCGTAACATAGCTATTTTGTCAGAGAAACTGCTGTGTAATATAGCTATTTTGCCAGAGAACCTGCTGCGTAAAATAGCTATTTTGTCAGAGAAACTGCTGCGTAACATAGATATTTTGTCAGAGAAACTGCTGCGTAACATAGCTATTTTGTCAGAGAAACTGCTGTTTAATATAGCTATTTTGCCAGAGAAACTGCTGTGTAATATAGCTATTTTGCCAGAGAACCTGCTGCGTAAAATAGCTATTTTGTCAGAGAAACTGCTGCGTAACATAGATATTTTGTCAGAGAAACTGCTGCGTAACATAGATATTTTGTCAGAGAAACTGCTGTGTAATATAGCTATTTTGCCAGAGAACCTGCTGCGTAAAATAGCTATTTTGTCAGAGAAACTGCTGCGTAACATAGCTATTTTGTCAGAGAAACTGCTGCGTAACATAGCTATTTTGTCAGAGAACCTGCTGCGTAAAATAGCTATTTTGTCAGAGAAACTGCTGCGTAGATATTTTGTCTGAGAAACTGCTGCGTAACATAGCTATTTTGTCAGAGAAACTGCAGTGTAATATAGCTATTTTGCCAGAGAACCTGCTGCATAAAATAGCTATTTTGTCAGAGAAACTGCTGTGTAATATAGCTATTTTGCCAGAGAACCTGCTGCATAAAATAGCTATTTTGTCAGAGAAACAGCTGCGTAACATAGCTATTTTGTCAGAGAAACTGCTGCATAACATAGCTATTTAGTCAGAGAAACTGCTGTGTAATATAGCTATTTTGCCAGAGAACCTGCTGCGTAACATAGCTATTTTGTCAGAGAAACTGCAGTGTAATATAGCTATTTTGCCAGAGAACCTGCTGCATAAAATAGCTATTTTGTCAGAGAAACTGCTGTGTAATATAGTTATTTTGCCAGAGAACCTGCTGCATAAAATAGCTATTTTGTCAGAGAAACAGCTGCGTAACATAGATATTTTGTCAGAGAAACTGCTGCGTAACATAGCTATTTAGTCAGAGAAACTGCTGTGTAATATAGCTATTTTGCCAGAGAACCTGCTGCGTAACATAGATATTTTGTCAGAGAAACTGCTGCGTAACATAGATATTTTGTCAGAGAAACTGCTGCATAACATAGCTATTTTGTCAGAGAAACTGCTGTGTAATATAGCTATTTTGCCAGAGAACCTGCTGCATAAAATAGCTATTTTGTCAGAGAAACTGCTGCGAAACATAGCTATTTTGTCAGAGAAACTGCTGCGTAACATAGCTATTTTGTCAGAGAAACTGCTGTGTAATATAGCTATTTTGCTAGAGAACCTGCTGCATAAAATAGCTATTTTGTCAGAGAAACAGCTGCGTAACATAGATATTTTGTCAGAGAAACTGCTGCGTAACATAGCTATTTTGTCAGGAAAACTGCTGTGTAATATAGCTATTTTGCCAGAGAACCTGCTGCGTAACATAGATATTTTGTCAGAGAAACTGCTGCGTAACATAGATATTTTGTCAGAGAAACTGCTGCATAACATAGCTATTTTGTCAGAGAAACTGCTGTGTAATATAGCTATTTTGCCAGAGAACCTGCTGCATAAAATAGCTATTTTGTCAGAGAAACTGCTGCGTAACATAGCTATTTTGTCAGAGAAACGGCTGCGTAAAATAGCTATTTTGTCAGAGAGACTGCTGCGTAACATAGCTATTTTGTCAGGGAAACTGCTGCGTGACATAACTATTTTATCAGGGAAACTGCTGCGTGACAGTTATTTTGTCAGAGAAACTCTGCCTAACATAGCTATTTTGTCAGAGAAACTGCTGCCTACCATAGCTATTTTGTCAGAGAAACTGCTGCCTACCATAGCTATTTTGTCAGAGAAACTGCTGCCTACCATAGCTATTTTGTCAGAGAAACTGCTGCCTAACATAGCTATTTTGTCAGAGAAACTGCTGCCTACCATAGCTATTTTGTCAGAGAAACTGCTGCCTAACATAGCTATTTTGTCATTAGGAAGAGCTAATATAAACAGTACAACATTTGTGGTGGCCGATGTGGTAACGTCCCTGACTGATGAACACCACCCTGGGGTTAGAGTCCCGATCAAACTCTTTAATTTTTTGCGTCAATGCAACATTACCATCCTTGAGAGCTAAGGATGAGGGTTTTGGGGGAGCCTATAGGTCTATCTGCTGAGTCATCAGCAGCCATTGCCTGGTCCTCCTTGGTCCTAGCTTGAGTGGAGAGGGGGACTGGGCGCTGAACATATATGGTAAGTCTCTAGGGCATTGATATGCTCAATAGCACAATGTCACTGTCCCTTGCCTCTGCCATTAATGAGCGGTCTTTCAATGGTAGCAACGACTCTGTGAGGAAATGAAGTAGATAGATTTAGAGTGTATACACTTCGAAGATGAGTTTGACAGAGTAAACATGATGATTGCTGTGGGGTTTAAATACTTCAAAGGGAATGTTGCTGACTTGTGAGATTAAACATAGAATATTTTGGAGAGATTTCTTCCTTCTATTCCTGTTGCTCGGTTGATTATGATAAAATTTGCATATTCATCAGCATAGAATTCTTAAATATTATATTTGTGCAAAGAACGGTGTCAATCAATTAACTGGTAATTACTTATATTTTAAGATCAATCGATTCACCTAGTTATTCTTTTGAAAAGTCAAAAACGTTTTTATCGATTGACTTCTTCATTTTTTTTTAAAGTCTAAACGTTTTTATCGATTGACCTATTTATTCTTTTTAAAAGTCAATAACGTTTTTCAATTAATAGTTTTTTTTTTTTTTTCATCAAACGAATGACATTGAACATTTCTGTTTTCATAATCTTTTTATTCCCGTTAGTTATGAATGAAATTCAGGGGAGAAATGTACACATGTACACCAGAAATCAAAAAATACTTTATCTAATCAATTAATTGACTTTAACCTCTGCCAAAGAAGTTGCGAGGAGGTTATGTTTCCGGCTCTGTTTGTCCATTTGTTTGTCTGTGAACAATTTTATTCATAGGGTAGTGGATTAATTGCATGAATTAACTGATATGTTGAGACCTGGAAGTGATTCAATCTTGAAAGTCCAATGTCAAAGGTCAAGGTCAAGCTGCATTGGCGGAGGTCTGCGCTCTACTAAGTGCCACCCCTCTAGTAATAATGAATTACAAATAGGATTTTGAATGAAATTTAACCAATTTCCTCATTTCAATAATCAAGTTTACGTAGTAAATTGAATAAGAACAATCAAGCAACTAATAAGAGAGACTCTTTAGCTGTGGTAAGCAGCTCTTCTAGGAGAAGGATACTCCAAAATCAAACCATTGTTCTCTAGTCTTGGGTAGTGACATAGCCTCTGTACCATGGCCTTCCACTGTCTTGGGATAGAGTTCTCTTGCTTGAGGGTACACTCGAGCACACTATTCTATCTAATTTCTCTTCATCTTGTTTTATTAAAGTTTTTATAGTTTATACAGGAGGTATTTATTTTAATGTTGTTACTCTTCTTAAAACATTTTTTCCTTTCCTCACTGGGTTATTTTCCCTTTTGGAGCCCCTGGGCTTATAAATTAAATTCAATTTTGCGTAAAGCTGAAATCAATAATCCAAAACTAATACTTAAAACTTGAAACCTGAAAATAAAAGCTTAAATTTTGTGTTAACCAGAAATTCAACCAAAAAATTCACACTACTAAGAAAAAACTTGAAACAATCACGAGATTTTGGGTTACCTAGAAAATCAACCAAAAAATAATAATTAAAAAGGATTATCAATTAAATAATGAAAGCCTAATTCCATAATGGATCAAAGGAGAGCACGGGAGATCCTACTCTAAAAATAGGATGTGGGAATCAGGGGATCTGAGACCTGGAGATTACGAAAGGATGAG
>NC_090743.1:127002746-127005246 GCF_036898095.1 Palaemon carinicauda | reverse complement strand
AGTGCATTAACCTTTATGTATTCCAAAGATTAATACTCTGCCATTCAAGTGTGATTTTTAAACCTTTGCAGGTAATTAAAAATGAGTCACTGGATGTCGCGAGAGAGAGAGAGAGAGAGAGAGAGAGAGAGAGAGAGAGAGAGAGAGAGAGAGAGAGAGAGAGAGTCCGAAATACCTTTGTACCAGCCATCGTTATCTGATAGATAATGTTCCTTCCCACATCAGTTATCATGTGAAGTACATAGCTGGGAACATATTACATACCTAGAGTACTAAATGCATTGCTATCTTCCCTATCAGGCATATAATACATTCATGTGTTTATCACTTACTTGGGAAGATATAAATTTATCCGGTACGTGACTGTATTCTTGTACTATATATATATATATATATATATATATATATATATATATATATATATATATATATATATATATATATATATATATATATATATATATATAATATATATGTATATATATGTATATGTATATATATATATATATATATATATATATATATATATATATATATATATATATATATATATATATATGCACACATATATGTATGTATGTATGTTTATAAATCATATATAAATTATAATTGTGCAGAAAAACAAAAATCATTAAAAAAAATCATTAATTAATTAACTCAACTATAAATGAATAAATGGCTGATTAAGCCTATCTGAAAAATCGAATCTCAAGTGATCAATCATGAAATATTCAATATTCATAAAACTAGAAATGGCTATGAAATATACAGGATTTTTTGTTATAATGAAGTTCTGGAAAAAACGTTTCCTTTCCATAAAAAAACGTTTCCTTTCCTTAAAATTAGTTTCCTTTCCATAAAAAACGTTTCATTTCCATAAAAGTTTCCTTTCCATAAAACACTGCTTACTTTCCATACAAACATTTCCTTTCCATAAAAAACGTTTTCTTTCTATAAAAAAGTTCCCTTCCCATACAAACGTTTCCTTTCCATAAAAAAACGTTTCCTTTCCATAAAAAAACGTTTCATTTCCATAAAAACGTTTCTTTTCCATAAAAACGTTTCCTTTCCATAAAAAAACGTTTCCTTTCCATAAAAACGTTTCCTTTCCATAAAAAAAAGTTTTATTTCTACAAAAACCTTCCCTATCCATACAAACGTTTCCTTTCCATAAAAATGCGTTCCCTTTCCATGAAAAACATTTCCTTTCCATTAAAACGTTTCCTTTCCATAAAAAACGTTTTATTTCTACAAAAACCTTCCCTATCCATACAAACGTTTCCTTTCCATAAAAAACGTTTTCTTTCTATAAAAAAGTTCCCTTCCCATACAAACGTTTCCTTTCCATAAAAACGTTTCCTTTCCATAAAAACGTTTCCTTTCCATAAAAACGTTTCTTTTCCATAAAAAACGTTTCATTTCCATAAAAGTTTCCTTTCCATAAAACACTGCTTACTTTCCATACAAACATTTCCTTTCCATAAAAAACGTTTTCTTTCTATAAAAAAGTTCCCTTCCCATACAAACGTTTCCTTTCCATAAAAACGTTTCCTTTCCATAAAAACGTTTCTTTTCCATAAAAACGTTTCCTTTCCATAAAAAACGTTTTCTTTCCATAAAAAACGTTTCCTTTCCATAAAAAACGTTTTATTTCTACAAAAACCTTCCCTATCCATACAAACGTTTCCTTTCCATAAAAATACGTTCCCTTTCCATGAAAAACATTTCCTTTCCATTAAAACGTTTCCTTTCCATAAAAAACTTTTTATTTCTACAAAAACCTTCCCTATCCATACAAACGTTTCCTTTCCATAAAAATACGTTCCCTTTCCATGAAAAACATTTCCTTTCCATAAAAACGTTTCCTTTCCATAAAAAACGTTTTATTTCTACTAAAAAAACCTTCCCTATCCATACAAACGTTTCCTTTCCATAAAAATACGTTCCCCTTCCATGAAAAACATTTCCTTTCCATTAAAACGTTTCCTTTCCATAAAAACGTTTCCTTTCCATACAAACGTCTTCTTTCCATAAAAACGTTTCTTTTCCATAAAAACGTTTTCTTTCTATAAAAAGAGTTTCCGTTCCATAAAAAACGTTTCCTTTCCATAAAAAACGTTTCCTTTCCATAAAAACGTTTCATTTCCATACGAACGTTTCCTTTCCATGAAAAAAAGTTTCCTTTCCATACAAACATTTCCTTTCCATACAAACATTTCCTTTCTATAAAAACGTTCCCTTTCCATGAAAAACGTTTCCTTTCCATACAAACATTCCCTTTCTATAAAAACGTTTCCTTTCCATAAAAACGTTTCCTTTCCATAATGAAAAACTTTTATTTCTATAAAAAAAACGTTTCCCTTCCTTTAAAAACGTTTCCTTTCTATAAAAAAGTTTCCATTCCATAAAAAAACGTTTCGTGAACACCAACAAGGAAGATTTGTTTTTGGCCAAAGTACATTCCACGTCCCTAGTAACAAGTTATTAGGAATGTAACATT
>NC_090743.1:126960246-126990246 GCF_036898095.1 Palaemon carinicauda | reverse complement strand
ATTACATAACCTTTACATCATCCCTCCAACCTCACTGTATAGGAATGATCCAAGAGATGCTGAAATGGAACCTCTTCAGTCCTACTGGAAAGTAGCCTCTAGAATCATGCTGGAAAGAAACGGCTCCTCTGCAGTCCTGCTGGAGAGTACCCTATAGAATCCTACTGGAAAGAAACAAGTCCTCTGTAGTCCTGCTGGATAGTAGTCTCCAAAACCATACAGGAAAGAAACGGATCCTCTGCAGTCCTGCTGGAAAGTAGCCTCAAGAATCATACTGGAAAGAAACGGGTCCTCTGTAGTCCTGTTGGAGGGTAGCTTCTAGAATCATACTGGAAAGAAACGGGTCCTCTGTAGTCCTGCTGGAGAGGAGCTTCTAGAATCATACTGGAAAGAAACGGGTCCTCTGTAGTCCTGCTGGAGAGTAGCTTCTAGAATCATACTGGAAAGAAACGGGTCCTCTGCAGTCCTGCTGGCGAGTAGCCTCTAGAATCATACTGGAAGGAAATGGGTCCTCTGCAGTCCTACTGGAGAGCAGCCTCTAGAATCATACTGGAAAGAGACGGGTCATCTGCAATCCTTCTGGAGAGTAGCCTCTAGAATCATACTGGAAATAAACGGGTCATCTGCAGTCCTGCTGGAGAGCAGCCTCTAGAATCATACTGGAAAGAGACGGGTTCTCTAGTCCTGCTGGAGAGTAGTCTCTAAAAACATACTGGAAAGAAACGGGTCCTCTGTAGTCCTGCTGGAGAATAGCCTCCAGAATAATATTCGAATGGAACGTAACCTATGCTGTCCTGGAGAGTAGCCTCTGAAATCATACTGGAAATAAACGGGTCCTCTTTAGTCCTGGTGGAGAGTAGCCTTCAGAATCATACTGGAATGGAACGGAACCTCTGCAGTCCTGGAAAGTAACCTCTGGAATCATACTGGATAGGATCCGCTCCATTCCAACTCCCAAAGAATCACTCAAGCCCTGATGAAAAGGAGCCTCCCCAATCCTACCAGAAAGTAATCTTCACAGCCCTATTGGAGATGAACCTCTTTGATGCAACAACAAATGAATTATTCCAGTCATTTCAAAGAGGGTCTATATCAGTCTCATTGGATAAAACCCACTCCACTCGACTGGAAAGGCTACACTCCAGAACTAATTGAAAGGCAACACCTGTAGTATTGGTAACAATTACAGCAATGCTATCAAATACGTCATTCCAGTATGACTGGAAAGACAACGCGTCAGTTATACTAGAAAAGCTCTTCTCCAGTACCACTGAAAAGGAACCTCTACACAACTACTGAAATCGTACCAATATTACTGGCAATTCACCCATCTAATTCCTAATCCCTCAGTCCCAGTCCTTCACGAAAACAAACACAATTCCCACAAAAATTAGTTTATTTCAAAGAGAGAAATGAAGGTGCATCAATTTCTCATAGACAATGCATGAACCCACACATCTCACAAGACAACTCCCAATTTCTAACTATGGCAGACTGTAGTAGGAAGCTCGTAAAGTGACCCCTTAAACAACATTGTATCCACTTTTCCTAGATGAACAATAAGCCAGTGCTTTGTGAAATGATCTTGTACTTACTCCATAGATTAATGAGGGTGGAAGGATGACCAGCAGGAGTAGCAGAAGGAGGAGGAGGAATGTTGTTTTGGGGTCAGTTAAGCCGGGAGAATCTACTCTTTGGCGAGGAGGATGAGGATGAGGTAGAGGATGAACAGGTGAGTGCAATACCTGAGGAAAAGGGAAATGTACGTTTGAAGGGGACGGAAGAAGATATATTGAAATCAAATTTGGGGTTTAGTTCTGCAATGAAAAATTATGTGTAATTTTGATAATAACGACATTGAATAAGATATATTGAAATCAAATTTAGGGTTCAGTTCAGTGGTGAAAAATTAAATGTAATTTTGATAATAACGACATTGAATAAGATATATTGAAATCAAATTTGGGATTCAGTTCAGTGGTGAAAAATTAAATGTAAAGAAGATATATTGAAATCAAATTTGGGGTTCAGTTCAGTAGTGAAAAGTGAAATGTATAGAAGCTATATTGAAATCAAATTTGGGGTTCAGTTCTGTAGTAACATTAGATGTTATTTTGATAGAGACGACATTGAAGAAGATATATTGAAATCAAATTTGGGGTTTAGTTCTGCAGTGAAAAATTATGTGTAATTTTGATAATAAAGACATTGAATAAGATACATTGAAATCAAATTTAGGGTTCAGTTCAGTGGTGAAAAATTAAATGTAAAGAAGATACATTGAAATCAAATTTAGAGTTCAGTTCAGTGGTGAAAAATTAAATGTATAGAAGATATATTGAAATCAAATTTGGGGTTCAGTTCAGTAGTGAAAAATGAAATGTACAGAAGCTATATAGAAATCAAATTTGGGATTCAGTTCAGTGGTGAAAAATTAAAAGTAAAGAAGATATATTGGAATCAAATTTGGGGTCCAGTTCATTAGTGAAAAATTAAATGTAAAGAAGATGCACTGAAATAAAATTTTGGGTTCAGTTCAGTAGTGAAAAATTAAATGTAAAGATATATTGAAATCAAATTTGAGGTTCACTTCAGTAGTGAAAAATGAAATGTAATTTTGATGGTAAGAGATGTCGATATCATAGAAAATTTTCTGGAGAAATTCAGTGGTCATAAAATCTATAAACACAGGGAAAATGATCGCAGTTCATTCTCTCCGCCCGACCAACCCAAGTTCGAAAACGGCCATCTCAACAAAGCTACTGACCAGGTATACAACACCAGGGGCGGTACGACCCCGTCTGGTTTCAACAACCTATCAACCCACGTTAGATGCACGTTTGCACAGTTTACCACTCTAGTTGCAAGTTATGATAAACAACAAAATTGCACATCACTTCAGTGTTAGAAATATGTTCAGCATAGCCCAGAGAATGGGGTGTGGTACCCTATGGGATACGTCCCTGCCTGGTGATCTACCAGTCTTGGGTTCGAGTCCCGCTCAACTCGTTGTTTTCTTGTAGTATTTGTAACCTCGCCATCCTTGTAAGTCATCAGCAGGCAATGCCTGTATCTCCCTGGTCCTCTAGCTTGGATGGAGAGGAAGCTTGTGCACTGATCATATATATATATATATATATATATATATATATATATATATATATATATATATGATAAGCCTAAGATACTATAGTGCAAGCTAAGGCACTGTTGCTGTCCCTTGCCTCTGCCATTCATGAGTGGCCTTTACACCATTTAACGGTTTTACCAATTAGTATATTATTAAACAGAACAAAATTACCGATTACTTACTAATATTTCCAGAGCAACAAACTACATGCAGTTTTCACTAGCTAGTTAACATTTATAATTATAAAACTTAATAGAAATTTCAGAAAGTAATGTCCAATGATAATCCAATGTTTCAACTTAACAATAATTTTTCATAGATTACCAATTTCCCTTCTAGCATTGCCTCCCATTTACATAATGAACTTGCATACACAATATGATTTGAACATGGTAATTAGTACCATTATGTTCAATTCATTATCATAATTAATCTGTTACTTAAAAATAAATTAAAAATTGTATAAAAAAATCCCAATTTTTTTCCTTATTTTGCATTCAATAAACAATCCTAACAAATGCATTCAATTTTGGAACTGAATCTACTCTAGCATTATTAACCTGTATGCTTTAACTTTCAAGTTAACTTTCCTTTGTGATCTACAAGTTCCTAGCTCCACTGAAGACAGTCATTTTATCTGAGTTCCTAGCTCCACTGAAAACAGGCACTTTTATCTGCGTTCCTAGCTACACTGAAGAGTCATTTTTATCTGAATTTCTAGCTCCACTGAAGACTGTTACTTTTATCTGAGCTCGTAGCTCTACTGAAGACTTACTTTTATCTTAGTTCCTAGCTCCACTGAAGACAGTCACTTTTATCTAAGTTCCTAGCTCTACTGAAGACAGTCACTTTTATCTTAGTTCCTAGCTCTACTGATGACAGTTACTTTTATCTGAGTTCCTAGCTACACTGAAGAGTCATTTTTATCTGAATTTCTAGCTCCACTGAAGACAGTAATTTTATCTGAGTTCCTAGATCCACTGAAAACAAGCACTTTTATCTGCGTTCCTAGCTACACTGAAGAGTCATTTTTATCTGAATTTCTAGCTCCACTGAAGACTGTTACTTTTATATGAGCTCGTAGCTCTACTGAAGACTTACTTTTATCTTAGTTCCTAGCTCCACTGAAGACAGTCACTTTTATCTGAGTTCCTAGCTCCACTGAAGACAGTCATTTTTATCTGAGTTCCTAGCTCCACTGAAGACAGTCACTTTTATCTGAGTTCCTACCTCCACTGAAGACAGTTACTTTTATCTGAGTTCCTAGCTCCACTGAAGACAGTCACTTTTATCTGAGTTCCTAGCTCCACTGAAGACAGTCACTTTTATCTGAGTTCCTAGCTCCACTGAAAACAGGCACTTTTATTTGCGTTCCTAGCTACACTGAAGACAGTCACTTTTATCTGAGTTCCTAGCTCCACTGAAAACAGGCACTTTTATCTGCGTTCCTAGCTACACTGAAGACAGTCACTTTTATCTGAGTTCCTAGCTCCACTGAAAACAGGCACTTTTATCTGCGTTCCTAGCTACACTGAAGACAGTCACTTTTATCTGAGTTCCTAGCTCCACTGAAAACAGGCACTTTTATCTGCGTTCCTAGCTACACTGAAGACAGTCACTTTTATCTGAGTTCCTAGCTCCACTGAAAACAGGCACTTTTATCTGCGTTCCTAGCTACACTGAAGACAGTCACTTTTATCTGAGTTCCTAGCTACACTTAACACAGTCACTTTTATTTGAGTTCCTAGCTACACTTAACAGTCACTTTTATCTGCGTTCCTAGATCCACTGGACTGTCAATTTTATCTGAGCTCGTAGCTCTACTGAAGACCCTTACTTTTATCTTAGTTCCTAGCTCCACTGTAGATTAGTCACTTTTATCTAAGTTTCTAGCTCCATTGAAGACAGTCAATTCTATCTAAGTTTCTAGCTTCAATGAAGACATGTCACTTTTATTTACCAATCAACCTAAATTTACCAATCTAAGGTACTTAACAAATAATCTAGCACGTACAAAATATACTTCGTAAGCGTCACTCCCTTCCCCCTTTCTCTGAATTAATCGGTTTTGCCTTTCTTTATTACCTTTTTTTTTCAGTGAATTTATCACTTAACCTCCACACAGAAGGAAATTTTCATTGCAATTGCCTATATAAACAATGTAAGTACATTTACGTTATTACATTCAACTAATAATTCTAAAATTTTCTTATTACAGCTCAAAGAAAAATATGCGATTTTTTTAAACGGAATTATCTTCCATTTTATATTTAGAACTTGTTAGGAGAATGTATAATTTAAAGGAATGACCACACTTTACTATCAAAGGACAATACAAAAATCAGATATATATATTTTTATAAAATACTTTCACACTTCCATAAAAGCAGATAATGTGCATGCAAATAATACATAGATGTATAACCTGCATATGTATCTATACATGTAATGTACGCATATATCTAATAATGCACAAGACAGATGCTCAAACATCTTCAGTTCTTACTGCTTCAAGCTCTTTTTTCATAAGGTCCCTAACAAAAAACTTTAATATAATTTCTCCCTTTATAACATTAATATATATTGCAGAAATATTAGGTTGCCTTTATAAATAGTTCGTTCAGAAATACATCTCAATATCAAAATTCCAAGACAACCTAAATGATTCAGGAAAATAAAACAATATGTATTTTGGAATACCCTGAGGTTACATTCAAAAAGTGATAACATCTTATTTTGAGTATTCTCCCATACTGAGAAATCAGACATATAATTATTTAGACCCTTGAAGGGACTGAGACAGGGCTAATGTCTATGGACATAATTTTGTTACAAATCCAAGATTGGCAAGGGGTAATGTCCAATTCATGAAGGAATATTAACTTATCCTTCAGCTATATTTTCTTAAAGAATATTGTTAGCATCACTTCAATTACCTTTTAAACCATAAAGAAAATAAAACGGAGATTACAGAATTTGGAATTGAATCCCTTTCTGTTAAACAAGAGATTACAGAATATGGAATTGAATCCCCTCTGTTAAACAAGAGATTGCAGAATTTGGAATTGAATCCCTTTCTGTTAGACAAGAGATTATAGAATTTGGAATTGAATCCCCTTCTGTTAAACAAGAGATTACAGAATATGGAATTGAATCCCCTTCTGTTAAAAAAGAGATTACAGAATTTCGAATTGAATCCCTTTCTGTTAGACAAGAGATTACAGAATTTGGAATTGAATCCCCTTCTGTTAAACAAGAGATTACCGAATATGGAATTGAATCCCCTTCTGTTAAACAAGACTTTAGACATTTTATGCTAGATAAACCTTTCAAATTGCCAAGACAAATGACAAGAATAAAATGATCAAATATAAAACCATTAATACAATATATTTGTTTACGATTTTCTTTCCAGAGATGGTCCAGGTGAAACATAGAGATCTATTGGAAACAGTCAGATAAGATACTTAGCATGTCCTAAGGTTATCTGTTTATCCTCCCTCTCCCCCTTTTTTAAACCATTTATCCCATTTCTGTGACTTTCAGAGCATGACCCCTTGGGCTCCAGAAAATCTACTTAAGGATTGTGACAATTTCCTAGAGATCTTGACTACTGAAGACTTCAGAATATGACTCCTTGGGCACCAGAAGAACTCCTTAAGGATTGTGACAATTTCCTAGAGATCTAGATTACTGAAGACTTCAGAATATGACTCCTTGGGCTCCAGAAGATCTCCTTAAGAATTGTGACAATTTCCTAGAGATCTTGACTACTGAAGACTTCAGAATATGACTCCTTGGGTTCCAGAAGATCTTCTTAAGGATTGTGACAATTTCCTAGATATCTTGACAACTGAAGACTTCAGAATATGACTCCTTGGGCACCAGAAGATCTCCTTAAAGATTGTGACAATTTCCTAGAGATCTTGACTACTGAAGACTTCAGAATATGACTCCTTGGGCTCCAGAAGATCTCCTTAAGGATTGTGACAATTTGCTAGAAGTCTTGACTACTGAAGACTTCAGAATATGACTCCTTGGGCTCCAGAAGATCTCCTTAAGGATTGTGACAATTTCGTAGAGATCTTAACTACTGAAGACTTCAGAATATGACTCATTTGGGCTCCAGAAGATCTCCTTAAGGATTGTGTCAATTTCCTAAAGATCTTGACTACTGAAGACTTCAGAATATGACTCCTTGGGCTCCAGAAGATCTCCTTAAGGATTGTGACAATTTCCTAGACATCTTCACCACTGAAGACTTCCGAATATGACTCCTTGGGCTCCAGAAGATCTTCCTTAAGGATTGTGACAATTTGCTAGAAATCTTGACTACTGAAGACTTCAGAATATGACTCCTTGGGCTCCAGAAGATCTCCTTAAGGATTGTGTCAATTTCCTAGAGATCTTGACTACTGAAAACTTTAGAATATGACTCCTTGGGCTCCAGAAGATCTTCCTTAAGGATTGTGACAATTTGCTAGAAATCTTGACTACTGAAGACTTCAGAATATGACTCCTTGGGCTCCAGAAGATCTCCTTAAGGATTGTGACAATTTGCTAGAAGTCTTGACTACTGAAGACTTCAGAATATGACTCCTTGGGCTCCAGAAGATCTCCTTAAGGATTGTGACAATTTCCTAGAGATCTTAACTACTGAAGACTTCAGAATATGACTCATTTGGGCTCCAGAAGATCTCCTTAAGGATTGTGACAATTTCCTAGAGATCTTGACTACTGAAGACTTCAGAATATGACTCCTTGGGCTCCAGAAGATCTTCCTTAAGGATTGTGACAATTTGCTAGAAATCTTGACTACTGAAGACTTCAGAATATGACTCCTTGGGCTCCAGAAGATCTCCTTAAGGATTGTGACAATTTCCTAGAGATCTTGACTACTGAAAACTTTAGAATATGACTCCTTGGGCTCCAGAAGATCTTCCTTAAGGATTGTGACAATTTGCTAGAAATCTTGACTACTGAAGACTTCAGAATATGACTCCTTGGGCTCCAGAAGATCTCCTTAAGGATTGTGACAATTTCCTAGAGATCTTGACTACTGAAGACTTCAGAATATGACCATTTAAGAATCCTGACCAAACCAATAACGATTCTAATCACGACCTAAAAATTTTGTTTTTACTACAAACACTTGGACTTGAGCCCAAGCACTTTTCTCTAAATACTTTGATGATATCCTAATGCTACTTATAATCCTAGTAACCTTTAATGATATCCTAAAGATCTTATGCACCTTAATCGTAGCATTTATCGTTCAAGCACATTCCTTGAAAAATTAAGCACTCCCAACTTATTATGGACATTTATGACCTTAAATATATTCTCCAAACGATTTATAATCATATCCTAAAGATTCTACGATCTCTGGCCTTTACACGATCAACTGCAATCCTTACAAATCCTTCACAACAGGATTTTGATCTCATTCTGAAGTTCCTGTGTTCTGAATATAGCATACGGTCAACTGCAATCCTTATAAAAAATTCTCAAAACGATTCTAATCATATCCTAAAAGATTTTTATCATACTCTAGCTTTCCTATGGTCAATGAACTTCATATGACCCCCTTACAATCTCTACAGAACATTTCCCTGAAGATTCTGATCCTATCCTACATTTTCTACACTCTTTGAACTTTATGTGGTCAATTTCAATCCCTATAAAACATTTTCCAAAAGATTCTTATCATATCCTACAGATTGTACACTCTTTGAACTTCATGTGGTCATTTTCAATCCCTCTCCAATGTTTTTCAAAAGAGTCTGATCATATCCTACAGATTGTACACTCTTTGAACTTCATGTGGTCATTTTCAATCCCTCTCCAATGTTTTTCAAAAGAGTCTGATCATATCCTACAGATTGTACACTCTTTGAACTTCATTTTTCAAAAGAGTCTGATCATATCCTACAGATTCTACACTCTTTGAACTTCATGTGGTCATTTTCAATCCCTCTCCAATGTTTTCCAAAAGATTCTGATCATATCCTACAGATTGTACACTCTTTGAACTTCATGTGGTCATTTTCAATCCCTCTCCAATGTTTTCCAAAAGAGTCTGATCATATCCTACAGATTGTACACTCTTTGAACTTCATGTGGTCATTTTCAATCCCTCTCCAATGTTTTTCAAAAGATTCTGATCATATCCTACAGATTGTACACTCTTTGAACTTCATGTGGTCATTTTCAATCCCTCTCCAATGTTTTCCAAAAGAGTCTGATCATATCCTACAGATTGTACACTCTTTGAACTTCATGTGGTCATTTTCAATCCCTCTCCAATGTTTTTCAAAAGAGTCTGATCATATCCTACAGATTCTACACTCTTTGAACTTCATGTGGTCATTTTCAATCCCTATAAAACGTTTTTCAAAAGAGTCTGATCATATCCTAAAGATTCTATCCTCTTTGCACTTTATATGGACAATTTCAATCCTCATGAAACATGCCCTTAAGGATTCTGATTTAATTCTAATGTTCTTCTACACCGTAAATCTCATATAGGCATGTATCCCCTCAAGATTCTATTCATATTCTATTGCTTTCAAGCTCTGAATTTCAACTGTTTATCTCTGATCTCAAAACTTCCTCCGAAAAAAATTCGACCACATGTATCATACAGCTGTTTCGTACTCAGAACTTTCTCTGAAGAATAATCTCATAAATTCCCTTAACAACAGAAGAGTTGCATGCATAAGAAAGCCTGTCAACCATCTCACAGGGCAACACCTTGTAAGTTCGCAACCACTGCTGTAAGATTGGTTAAAAAAATTATTTCCTCGTAGGTGCACTGATGCGCACACAAGCCAGTTCCACGCACATTCCCTTTACCCTTTAGGTAGTGGTAAATTAATGTAATTTTCTAAACTACGGGACGAGAAAACATACGGTATCTTATTATGCATACAGGTGTATGCTAACTAACGTGTTATTGTGTCCACCTCCGACAGTATGACTCGACAGATATCAACTAGTTGTGGTTGAGACTGGCCGATGTGGCAACGTCCCAGACAGGTGAACGCCAGACTGGGGTTCAAGTCCCGCTCAAACCCGATAGTTTCTTTGATAGCTACAACCTCAACATCCTTGTGAGCTAAGGAAGGGGGGTTGGGGGAGCATATTGGTCTAGCTGCTGAGTCATCAGCAGCCATTGCCGGCCCCTCCTTGGTACTATCTTGGGTGGATAGGGGGCTTGGGCACTGATCATATGTATATATGGTCAGACTCTAGGACATTGTCCTTCGCAATAGGGCAATGTCACCGTCCCTTGCCTCTGCCATTCATGGGCGGCCTTTAAACCTTTAGTGTTTGATTCCAATAAAAAATGTCTTATGTTTCTTGTTGATGAAGAACATATTTTTGTAGACAATCGACAGGAGATCTGACTGTGGCAATGTTTGAGTTCTAACCTCTTTAAGGTCAGGTTACTTTACTAAATTACTTGTCAATCAAATCTTCAACTGGGCAAAGACGACAAATTAGAACTTCATTTCACATACATGAATGTGACTATTATTATTATTATTATTATTATTTTTATTATTATTATTACTAGCCAAGCTACAACCCTACTTGGAAAAGCAAGATGCTATAAGCCTAAGGGCTCCAATAGGGAAAAATAGCCCAGTGAGGAAAGGAAATAAATAAATGATGAGAAAAAATTAACAATAAATCACTCTAAAAACAGTAACAACGTCAAAACAGATTTTTCATATATGAACTATAAAAAAAGACATATCAGTCTGTTCAACATAAAAACATTTGCTGTAATTTTAAACTTTTGAAGTTCTACTGATTCAACTACCCGATTAGTAAGATCATTCCACAACTTGGTCACAGCTGGAATAAAACTTCTAGAATACTGTGTAGTACTGAGCCTCATCTATAGAATGATCTTTTCCAAATGGAAATTAAACCATATAAAGAGGATAGAGAGGTGACTGCTACGCTGTAAATGTTGTTGTTAGAGTTATTCCTTTTTTTGGTTGAATTCATTCTTGAATCATCCAGTAAACCAAACAATTATTTTCTTAAGGGGTTAACAACTGCACTGTAATTGTTCAGTGGCTACTTTCCTCTTGGTAAGGGTAGAAGAGACTCTTTAGCTATGGTAAGCAGCTCTTCTAGGAGAAGGACACTCCAAAATCAAACCATTGTTCTCTAGTCTTGGGTAGTGCCATAGCCTCTGTACCATGGTCTTCCACTGTCTTGGGTTGGAGTTCTCTTGCTTGAGGGTACACTCGGGCACGCTATTCTATCTAATTTCTCTCTTTCTTGTTTTGTTAAAGTTTTTACAGTTATATAGGACATATTTATTTTAATGTTGTTGCTCTTCTTAAAATATTTAATTTTCTTTGTCTCCTTTCCTCACTGAGCTATTTTCCCTGTTGGGGCCCCTAGGCTTATAGCATCCTGCTTTTCCAACCAGGGTTGTAGCTTAGCAAGTAATAATAATAATAATAATAATAATAATAATAATAATAATAATAATAAAGGATGAACACGACAGATTGTAGGTTTGCTTTGGTCTGAAGCCAGCCCTGCTAGTGAGGTAAGAAATCGGTATGGCTCTAAGAAAAAATCTAGAGCTTAGCATGACTCAGGGAATGATGCAAAGAAACGACTCTATTGTTCAACACATGACCATGACTCTAAAGCTCACCCCAGCTCTAGGAAGAATGTAATGACAGGAGCTCTTTATAGTTTAGTTTAAAGCAAGAACCTTAGCTTATTGACGTGACCTTATAATGGATATAAGGTCAATAAGGTCACTGTATGTGGGGGGGGGGGGGGAAACTAGTGTCTCATGGGAATGCAAAACCCCGTGAGGCTCTTTCCTGCTCTGCATAGAGTCAAAGAGCTCCTTGAGGCATAAGAAAAGCAAGCTCTGCAATAAATCCAAAAAGAGTAACTATTTCATTTTGTTTTATAATCAGAAAACGTCTTCACACACACACACACACACACATATACATATATATATATATATATATATATATATATATATATATATATATATACATATATATGTTATATATATGTGTGCATGTGTGTTTGTGTGCATGCGTTTATATGTACACATACACCAGTTGAAACATCAATTTACTGGCGATTATCAAAAAAAAAAAAAAAAAAATTATACATGAAAACATTCAAATCATTACCAACATCAACATGAACTTGGGTAAAAAGCTACGTGATTCCCAGTCCTCCAAACTGACCCCAGGTCACCTTGAACTGAAGAAGCCTTTGGCTATAAACACTCCCCCCGATCGATTTCTCCATGGCACCCTTAATCTCATTGGGGGTGGGGGTGGGGGTGGGGGGTGGGGGAAGGTCTGCTCTTAAGGTTTAAAGGTTTAAAGGCCGCTCATGAATGGCAGAGGCAAGGGACAGTGACATTGCCCTATCAAGCAAGACAATGCCTTAGAGACTGACCACATATACATATGATCAGCGCCGAAGCAACCTCTCCACCCAAGCTAGGACCAAGGAGGGCCAGAAAATGGGTGCTGATGACTCAGCCGATAGACCTATAGGACACATATACATATGATCAGCGCCCAAGCCCCCTCTCCACCCAAGCTAGGACCAAGGAGGGCCAGAAAATAGGTGCTGATGACTCAGCAGATAGAACTATAGGACACATATACATATGATCAGCGCCCAAGCCCCCTCTCCACCCAAGCTAGGACCAAGGAGGGCCAGAAAATAGGTGCTGATGACTCAGCAGATAGAACTATAGGACACATATACATATGATCAGCGCCCAAGCCCCCTCTCCACCCAAGCTAGGACCAAGGAGGGCCAGAAAATAGGTGCTGATGACTCAGCAGATAGAACTATAGGACACATATACATATGATCAGCGCCCAAGCCCCCTCTCCACCCAAGCTAGGACCAAGGAGGGCCAGAAAATAGGTGCTGATGACTCAGCAGATAGAACTATAGGACACATATACATATGATCAGCGCCCAAGCCCCCTCTCCACCCAAGCTAGGACCAAGGAGGGCCAGAAAATAGGTGCTGATGACTCAGCAGATAGAACTATAGGACACATATACATATGATCAGCGCCCAAGCCCCCTCTCCACCCAAGCTAGGACCAAGGAGGGCCAGAAAATAGGTGCTGATGACTCAGCAGATAGAACTATAGGACACATATACATATGATCAGCGCCCAAGCCCCCTCTCCACCCAAGCTAGGACCAAGGAGGGCCAGAAAATAGGTGCTGATGACTCAGCAGATAGAACTATAGGACACATATACATATGATCAGCGCCCAAGGCCCCTCTCCACCCAAGCTAGGACCAAGCAGGGCCAGATAATGGGTGCTGATGACTCAGCAGATAGATCTATATGCTCCTCCAAATCCCTATCCTTAGCTCACAAGGATGGTAAGGTCGCAGCGACCAAAGTGACTAACGAGTTTGAGCGGGACTCGAACCCCAGACTGGCGGTCACCAGTCAGGGACGTTACCACATCGGCCACCACATGTAATAATGATAAGATGTTCTTCAAGAATTATGTATTTTCTTTGCTGAAAGGCTTAAGACGACGTTATGAGGTCTTAAATTCATGAATAATTATAAGATCATTCAGGACTTTAATGATCTATAAGTAAACTGGAGGCCAATGAAGACTTTCAAGACTTGAGACTTATTAATACGATATATAATTTCTTACTAATTACGTTCTTCAGTCTAAGTGGGTATTGCTATAAAAAACAACAGTCAAGTTGATATCATCATTATAAAATATTATGATTATTAAAAAAGTATAAGTTGCTATTCTGTCTTCAAAGATATGTATGTATGGTCAGTCTCTAGGGCATTGTCCTGCTTGATAGGGCAATGTCATGAGCGGCCTTTAAAACCTTTATATGGAATGAGGGACATAAGACATCCGTAGAGTACCACCTTTGAGGACAAACCTAATTATGTAATAAGGGAGAAGAGTATATACTGTATAGCTTGTAATAACATAGATATATTTATATAAACTTTATGATTGGGGATACCTTAACGTGGTGAAAGGGTTTGCTGTACTCAACAAAGCTGTACTGGTCGGGGTTTGCTGTGAGCGATCAGACAAAAGTCTCCCACCATCACCAATCACGCAATGGCTAACATGGTGATGAAAACTGGCCAAACTCCATACATGAATAAAAACATGTCTGAGGCCTTTTTCTTGCAGTGAACTAGAAACGGCTGCATTAGTTATTGTTGTTATATTCACACATATACATATTCGTGTATGCATATATATATATATATATATATATATATATATATATATATATATATATATATGTGTGTGTGTGTGTGTGTGCGTGTGTTTATTAATCATATGTAAATATATATATATATATATATATATATATATATATATATTTATAAATGTATATATATACATATATATATTTATATATATTATATATATTTATATATATAATATATATATATTTATATATACATATATATATACATATATATTCAGATAAATAGTATAAGTATAACGATAAGATAAATAGCACAAAATCTACTAATATTGATAACTTAAAACTACGATAAAAAAAATACAAATAGAAACTAAAATAAAATACAAACCCAAAACTCAAACAGTATGAGAATTGTTATTGACTCTCCCCTTCCTACATTAAATATCATCAACACTTGTTCGTTCTGTCCCAGTGTTATCATTTCTTTCACTCCACCCCCTTATCTATATCTGCACCTGTCGTCCAGGTAACTACAGCTAACTACAGGTAACTAGGTAGCTACAGGTAATTACAGGTAACTAGGTGGAATGGTAGTTAACAAAAATGGACTTTTGTTGTTCGTCTTTAGTTTGGATTTGATGCTTTGAATTTTGTTCTAAAGAACACTAAATACATTGAAACTAGATCGATTTGTACTTCAATAGCAAAGTAATTTAGATTTTTCAATACGAATCAAATAGGTTAATTGTTTATTTCATTTATATAAGAATATTGACCCCTAAATAAATAGGACCCATTTCCCTCCAGGTGGAGACCACAACACACGTGACGTACTGCCTGACAGGTGACGAGGAGGGGGAGGGGTGCCCCAAGGATCCAGGTAGTGCCCACCTCCAAGGTCACGAATTACCTGGCCCGTCAGCGCCTCCTTCGGTCTCGTCCTATCCTCCTGCCTGCTGCCATGCCCCAACATCCGCCTTCTATGCCATCCTGGGTCTGTCACGCTGTTGGTGGCAATACGCAGTGACGTCATCTCCAAGTGGTGACGCGATGGAAGAGGGCGTGGCTACGGAGACGAGGGGCGGGGCCACGACGGGTCCGGAGGTTACGGGAGTCGGATGGGCTTTGCCATGCAGTCTGTCCTCGCTGCTCGCGATGAATTGCCGAGCCCGGGCGGAGGAGCTCGCTCGGCGCCTGCAGTCAAAGGTGAAAGTGGGCGCCGGTGGGCACCAGGCCCTCGAGCACACGTCGCTCGTGTCCCCGACGGGCGTGGATGGACCCTACGCCTCCATGGAGTGTCGGCACTCGTCCCTCGACGAGCCGTATTTAGGGCACCTGGAAGAGCATAACCTCAGACCCATACATGTCGTGACCTCCGAGCCTACCCTCCACCTTCACCTCCCTCCCCCTCCCCCTCTCAAAAACATGCGGGAGCAGGACTCGGACGTCTACTACGACTTCGACTTGGTCAGCCCCGACGACATCGTCACAGAAGTGGCAGAAGAGGAGGAGGAGAACGGCCACCAACCCGCAGAAGGTAAATCTCATTCCCTCGCCAATGGCGACCGCCCCGAGAGTGGTTGCGTGACCTCAGTGACGTCCCCCCTCATGTTTGACGACGAGGGTGAAGAAGTGGCTGACGGAGACGATGCGGGACACCTCCTAGGGGTATCGAGGGAGCACTACTCGCCCCACGAGTCGGTGATATGCTCCCCCGACACGGATCTCATGGCAGTGAGGAACATCTTGACGGCAACGTCGTCCCTGCAGGAGGCGCAAGGCGAAACGTTCAAACCTCGGCAGCAACGTTTCTGCGGGAAGTGCGCAGGTGGTGACGAGGAAACAGGTGGCAGTGGTGATACGGTGACAGATGGTGTCGTTGGTAACGGAGAGATAAAGGTCTCTTGTGATAAGCGATGTGACAGTGACATGTTGAGCTGTGGGTGGGACGAGGAACAACACCGCGATGTGGAGAGTGACGAGACCAGTGGCCCAGTGTCCCGAGGGAACTATTCGAGGAGCGACAGTGCCTTTTCAGAGGGCGCCACCGACGGCGTTGACAAGTGGCATCGGCACCACCATACCCACGAGCACCACGAAGGCTGGTCGGGGCAGGGAACGATGCCAGTCGCTAACTCTGGGGCTTGCTGGTGCCACACGGCTGATGGCACCGAGCCGGCGAGCAGCCACCTACCCACACCACCTGAATCATACAATAGTGCCACTGCTTCAGCTGTGACCGACTTCGTCAGCAGTGAACAGAGTGAAAGTGTGATCGGGCATAACGTCGACGATGCCTCGGGGGGGATGACTGATGATGAGGGCACGGAGAGATGCGCGAAAGAAGGCCACAGGAAAGGTCTGTCTGGGGGCAGAGATAAAACTAGTCAGGGATCAAGGGTAACCCTCTATTCTTCCCCGACACACAGCTGGGGGAGGAGGAGGCACCTTGAGGTCGACCTCTCGTCTGTTGCCGTCAAGCGAGAGGACCACGAAGGGGTCGGAGAAGAGGAGAAACGGGTAGAAAGTGGAAGAGAAGAAGCAGAAGAGGAGAAAGTTGAGATTTCAAAGTCATCAGTGGAAGAAGAAACAGCAGCAGCAGCCACTAGCGTTGCTCCCCAGTCTATTTCTGGCACGACACCCCCGCTGCTCCCTGAACCTCACCTCTATGTGCCCTCTGAAGGACAGCCTGCCGTCATGGAGGCTCGATCGGGGTCCGAGGGTGACCTCCGCTCTAGGGAGGAGGTGTGCAGTGCGGATTTCGATAATGAGGTGATAGAGACCCTGGGGGTCGAGGATGAGGGCAGTGACAATGAGGAGAATGAAGAGGACATTGAAGAGGAGGCCATCCTGACGGGGAAGTTCCGCAACATAAGGCAGTACACGGAACGCGTGCGGAGGCTCTCGGATGACATCGAGGACCGACCGCCTCCCCCTGTCGAGGTCAAGCTCGAGGAGGAGGCCGAGGAACCTAAACGTCGAGGATTATCCGACGGTGAGGACGACGACGATCAAACCTCCGTCTCGGATTTGTCTTCCCAAGTCGCTCAAATTGACATCGATGTTGAAATCGAGCCGCCCGAGGAGGACCTTGAGGAGGAAGAGGAAGAAGAGGTCACGCCCTCCGAGAGCAGATCGTCCTCGGAGGAGACGGATCCAGCCCGCATCGAGAACTTCAAGATGCGAATCAAGAGGTCCTCCTCCTTGAAATGTGGCAAGACGCCTCCGGGGACCCCCGGCCGAAAGAAGATCGTCCGCTTCGCCGACGTCCTGGGCCTTGACCTGGCCGCCGTAAGGACCTTCTTGGCGGGAGTCCCCCACGTGCCGCGCTCTGCCTTCTGGGACCTGGAGGTCGACCGCGAGGCTGCTGCTAAACAGGGCTCCTCGACGGGCGCCAACACCGCAGGAGGAGGAGTAGGAGCGCCCTTGTGTGTGCCCCGCAGGGTGCTGACCCCGCTCTTCCAGCAGCCGGGGTCGCACCCCGACTTCATTGACCGCGTGCGACACCAGAAGGTGGTCGTGGAGAACGTCCTTGTCGGTGATGACCTGAGCGTCAAGGGCGTCGTCAGAGTCCTTAGCTTGGACTTCCACAAGAATGTCTATGTGAGGTACACCTTCGACAATTGGAGGAACTTCCACGAGGTGAGTCCTGGCGGCCTTTTGTTACTGTTGTTGTTGTTGTTGATTACAGGTTCATCAAATTACACATTAATGGGCTTTTATCGATTATACAGGTATAGGACATACATAATGGGCGGAATTATCATATATATGTTGGATATAACCTTATACATTATCATGCTTCAGTCATAATTCACCATCTTTTTTCTTATTTCTGTTATAGTAATTGTTGTTGTTATTGGTTATAGTAACTGTTGTTGTTATTGGTTACAGGTGTGATGTAACGTTGCACAGTTAGAAACCCTAATCCTACATCTTTTCATTATAAAAAAAAATTGGTGTAGATCGTAAATTTATACACAGCAAGCATAAGCCCTAACCTCCCAGATTTTCTCTTTACTAATTTCAAGTGCAAGACGAAAAGTTGCACATAGTAAGCAGGACATAACCCTGCAGCCTTTATTATTATTAATTACAAACAGGACATCACTACTACACAACTGTTTTACAACCCTGAAGCTTCAAATTCTTTTGGTTTTGTTAACAATTAAGGGTTGGTCGTATATCCACTCTTTTAATAGGTACATTACTCGTAAGCATTCCCACTAAAATAGGGTATACATTTCTTTATTTATTTATTTATCTATTTTCCTCAAAAACGGGAACAAATTAGTACGAAAATTTCCCCTTAATTAAAATGCAAATAATTCTAACCTTTTCGTAACGGTGAAATATGGATTCTACCAAACTTGTTTCCATAACTTCATTGTGTATTTTCATAATGCTTTACAAGGCAATGCCACTATTTGTTTATCAATATCCTAGTTCTCTCATAGTTATAAATTGTATGTTGGTGAAAACATTTTACTATATATATATATATATATATATATATATATAAATGTATATATATATATATATATATATATATATATATTTAGACATACATGTGTGTGTATATATATATATATATATATATATATATATATATATATATATATATATATATATATATTCATATTCATATATAGTTATTAGAAATAATTGTTTTATAAAAATAAAAACTTATTACAAAACCATAAATTCAATATTGATAAGAACAGGTATATAGTGTTTAGTATAATCAAATATGCACGCATTTTGAAAACCCATTTACGCAATGTATTTTATTTACTAAACTATTCTAGAAAGTGAACAACAGCATGAACTTGTTTTGAGAGAGAGAGAGAGAGAGAGAGAGAGAGAGAGAGAGAGAGAGAGAGAGAGAGAGAGAGAGAGAGAGAGAGAGAGAGAGAGAGATGGTACGTAAACCTATTTATTTGCAAACTCATTGAAATTTTAACGTCACCAAAAGTATAAACTGAATATTCAATAAATATATAAAAAATTAAATTTTACAATTATCTACCAATAACACACAATTTATTAAGTTAAGATTTCAAAGGGCTATTATTGTTATAATTACTAGATAAGCTACAACTGTTGTTGGAAAAGCAGGAAGCTACAAGGCCAAGGGCTCCAACGGGGAAAAATAGCCCCGTGAGGAAAGGAAATAAATTTACTAAAGAAACGTAATGAACCATTAAAATAAAATATTTTAAGAGCAGAAACATTAAAATAATTACCAATAAAGGAAATTTTGTCTTTTAACTTCATTCGATATCAAATGAATTTTAACATTTGAGAAAATCAAATTTTAAAAAATGCCAAGTTTCACCAGATTCCGAATTAATCAATTCATGGAATCAGGGCCAAGGAGGCTATGCAGTGGCTTAGTACACTACAGATGTAGAGTGATTAATAACATGTGATATGCAAAAGTAACCCTTACAGTAACTAACTCCTACATTAAATAACCCCTTCAGTAAGTAACCCCTACAATAAGTAACCCTTACATTAAATAACCCCTACATTAAGTGACCCCTACAGTAAGTAACCCCTACATTAAATAACTCCTACAGTAAGTAACCCTTACAGTAACTAACTCCTACATTAAATAACCCCTTCAGTAAGTAACCCTTAAATTAAATAACCCTTACAATAAGTAACCCTTACATTAAATAACCCCTACAGTGAGTAACCCTTACATTAAATAACCCCTACAGTAAGTAACCCTACAATAAGTAACCCTTACATTAAATAACCCCTACAGTGAGTAACCTTTACATTAAATAACCCCTACAGTAAGTAACCCTACAATAAGTAACCCTTACATTAAATAACCCCTACAGTAAGTAATCCTTACATTAAATAACCCCTACAGTAAGTAACCCTTACAGTAAGTAACTCCTACATTAAATATCCCCTTCAGTAAGTAACCCCTACAATAAGTAACCCTTACATTAAATAACCCCTACATTAAATAACCCCTACAGTAACCCTTACATTAAATAACCCCTACAGTAAGTAACCCCTACAATAAGAAACCCTTACATTAAATAACCCCTACAGTAAGTAACCCTTACATTAAATAACCCCTACAGTAAGTAACCCTTACAGTAAGTAACCCCTACAGTAAGTAACCCCTACAATAAGGAACCCTTACATTAAATAACCCCTACAGTAAGTAACCCTTTCATTAAATAACCCCTACAGTAAGTAACCCTACAATAAGTAACCCTTACATTAAATAACCCCTACAGTGAGTAACCTTTACATTAAATAACCCCTACAGTAAGTAACCCTACAATAAGTAACCCTTACATTAAATAACCCCTACAGTAAGTAACCCTTACAGTAAGTAACTCCTACATTAAATATCCCCTTCAGTAAGTAACCCCTACAATAAGTAACCCTTACATTAAATAACCCCTACATTAAATAACCCCTACAGTAACCCTTACATTAAATAACCCCTA
The DNA here is from genome assembly GCF_036898095.1 of Palaemon carinicauda. Lineage (NCBI taxonomy): Eukaryota > Metazoa > Arthropoda > Malacostraca > Decapoda > Palaemonidae > Palaemon > Palaemon carinicauda. Next base: position 126,969,389 of record NC_090743.1, on the reverse strand, counting down.
CAGTAAGTAACCCCTACAATAAGAAACCCTTACATTAAATAACCCCTACAGTAAGTAACCCTTACATTAAATAACCCCTACAGTAAGTAACCCTTACAGTAAGTAACCCCTACAGTAAGTAACCCCTACATTAAATAACCCCTACAGTAAGTAACCCCTACAATAAGAAACCCTTACATTAAATAACCCCTACAGTAAGTAACCCTTACATTAAATAACCCCTACAGTAAGTAACCCCTACAATAAGGAACCCTTACATTAAATAACCCCTACAGTAAGTAACCCTTACATTAAATAACCCCTACAGTAAGTAACCCTTACATTAAATAACCCCTACAGTAAGTAACCCCTACAATAAGGAACCCTTACATTAAATAACCCCTACAGTAAGTAACCCTTACATTAAATAACCCCTACAGTAAGTAACCCTTACATTAAATAACCCCTACAGTAAGTAACCCCTACAATAAGGAACCCTTACATTAAATAACCCCTACAGTAAGTAACCCTTACATTAAATAACCCCTACAGTAAGTAACCCCTACAATAAGGAACCCTTACATTAAATAACCCCTACAGTAAGTAACCCTTACATTAAATAACCCCTACAGTAAGTAACCCCTACAATAAGGAACCCTTACATTAAATAACCCCTACAGTAAGTAACCCTTACATTAAATAACCCCTACAGTAAGTAACCCTTACAATAAGTAACCCTTACATTAAATAACTCCTACAGTAAGTAACCGCTACAATAAGGAACCCTTACATTAAATAACCCCTACAGTAAGTAACCCTTACAGTATGTAACCCTTACAGTATGTAACTAAATAACCCCTACCGTAAATGACCCCTACAGTAAGTAACCCCTACACTTAGTAACCCTTACAGTGAGTAAAGTACTAAAAAAGTGGGGGCAGATATAGAACGAATGAATTCTATAAATACCTCTCAGTAATTCCTACAATGACACACATGAGGTGTACTGTCGCTAAAACCGCCAATTTGGTATCCCTCTTCGTAAGAACGTTAATAGCGTTAATAATGTCTTACAGTAACAACAAAGTAGATAAGCATTTCTAATTTTAATAACTTACTACCCATCATAAATCATAAAAACCTTCCAGGAATATGATTAAACAAACAATAGAAGAAATGGTAGAAAAAGGTGAAAGGTGGAACATTCTTTTAAGAGGAATAAGAAATATATTTAAAAGGCCAGTAACAGAAGAATTAGATTAAAAGATTGTGCACTGACGTTTTAGAAGATGCTGCAAAGATAAGCCTTATCATACCCGTTATCGAAATAAATACCAATGATGCATATTTTTAATTTCAATATGATCCCCCGTGGTGTTTGACTAATGAATTAAATATCTTTTATCTCAAAAGGCGTACATAAGATAAGGTTGACAGTTGGCACGTTTCCTTTTTGTATTACGATAGAATATTTACCAATTATAATACATAGCCGTATCTTCCAACTCGAGCCTGATAATACGTCACTAGGTCAGTTGAGTTACGAAATAAGTAACTTTCTTATCATTAAAGAATGTCCCGGATACAAGAGTGGAAGCACTTTTATATGGGTTTATTAATAAGCTAAATTTACCTTCTAACGGTATTTAGCAACTCGGGGAAATGACAGTTGAATTAAGCTAAACCTAATTTACTTTTTAACGGTATTTGGCAACTCTCTATAAATAGTTGCCAGTGATGACTTAATTGACCGTGTATCTGATTATTTCAGTAATATCAAAATGCCTCTGAATGGAAAAAATACAAATAACAAATAATTTTAAAAGAATAATTAAAATTTCAGGAGGATCACTTAAATTAAGAAGACGACATACAAAGAATTATTTTAATTATACGACAAAAAAATATCTAGGCCACAACAACAGTATCTCCAAATGGGCCTTAATATATTGGCAATATGCCTACAGCCCTTCTCTTTATATCTATCAAAACAACTGAAGTTTATAGGTGCCCAACGTCGTACTTTAAATCCTTTCATGTCCCAGAGAGAGAGAGAGAGAGAGAGAGAGAGAGAGAGAGAGAGAGAGAGAGAGAGAGAGAGAGAGAGAGATTTAACTACACTTCTGGAAGAACGACACAACTAAGTGAATGTGTGTATGTATATATATATATATATATATATATATATATATATATATATATATACATATATATATATATATACATATATATATAACCTTATACGATATCATACATAAAATACACATATATACATATGTAAATGTTTAATCACTATTTCGTTTGTGTATGTATGCATACCCAACGAATTATAGATGATGCAACCAAAAGTCTCACTTGCTCTCAACTTACCAAATACTGTATATTTTATTTTTTAAAGTTAATGAAAAAAAAAGCACTTCCTAGACAGGTAACTTCAAGACAAACTCATAAAATAAACGAAACTCTAAACCTCAGTATAAGTTACCTTAATGTTGTGATAGAAAAGTCATTTTCCGAAACCCCAAGTTAGGAAGGAACTAGAATAAACTTGGTAGAAAAGGAACACCTGTTATATAAAGCAGGTGTGTGCGTGAAGCAGCTTAGCATTCCTGTACAGGTGTGTGTGTGTGTGTGTGTGTCCCCACCATTAACCATCCGAAGTTGGCCAGCGCGGTGATGAAAACTGATCAAATCCCCAAACATAAGGACATGTCTGAGGTATTTGTCCTGAAGTGGACTATAAACAGATGAATTTATTATTATTGCTGTTGTTGTTGTTGTATACACGTACACTGTAACTTGATCATTATCAGTCATTGCTAGTCCACTGCAGGACAAAGGCCTCAGACGTGTCCTTACGGGTTGTGTTGGTCTATTTGGTAACGTCCTTGACTGGCGATCGCCAGAGTGGGGTTCGAGTCCCGCTCAAATTCTTTAGTTCCTTTGGTCGTTGCAACTTCACCATCCTTGTGAGCTAAGGTCTATCTACTGAGCCATCAGCAGCCATTGCCTGGTCCTCCTTGGTCTGTTATTTTTGTCTATTATTATGTCATTCTCACTGCCAGGTCAATTACTTATTCTTACATTTTGTTAGCGTATCATCTACTTCAGTTAACACTTATTATTATTATTATTATTATTATCATTATTATTATTATTATTAATAACCCTAGTTGGAAAAGCAGAATGATATGAGGCAAGGGGCACCAACAGGGAAAATAGCCCAGTGAGGAAGGGAAACCAGGATAAAATAAAATATTTTAAGGACAGTAACATTAAAACAAATAATTCCTCTATGAACAATAAATACTTTAACAAAACAAAAGGAATAGAAAGGAGATAGAATAGTGTGCCCGAGTGTACCCTCAAGCAAGAGAACTCTAATCTAGGTAAATATATTAATTCAAATATCTCTTTCATAATCTAAATGAAAGTAGTAATTTCGTTTTTTTTTTTTATGAAAGACTACCTAATTCCCCTCATAGTATCGTACGGAATCCAGACTAAAGAGCGTTGAATTCAACAATGCTCTCTCTCTCTCTCTCTCTCTCTCTCTCTCTCTCTCTCTCTCTCTCTCTCTCTCTCTCTCTCTCTCTCCGCCGCGGCAACTTATTTCTCGACCTTGACCTTAACATGTATTATGTGGCGTTGATTTTCATAAACTCATATATGAACCAAGTTTGAAATCTCTGTGACAACGATGTCCAAACTTGTAGCTGATTACGCGAATTGGACATTTTGTTTGACCGTGACCTTCCAAAATTTAATAACGTGACCTTGACCTTTGACCGTGACCTTCCAAAATCTAATAAAGTGACCCTGACCTTTGACCGTGACCTTCCAAAATTTTATTTAATCATTTCCAGATTTTTACATAGACCCTGACCTTTGACCTTGACCTTCCAAAATCATTTCCAGATTTTTACATAACGGTTAATCCCTGCAAGTTTCATTACTCTACGATTAGAATTGTGGCCAGAAAGCTGTTCACAAACAAACATATACACAAGTTAACAACGCACAAAACCGGGTGAAATCATGAAAACAACCTCATTTCAACTTCGTTAGCGGAGGTAACGAGCCACGAAACTGAACTCGTTTACTCGCTACAGATATATATATATATATATATATATATATATATATATATATATATATATATATATATATATATATATATATATATATACATATATATATGCATATATATATACATTTATATGCATATATATATATATATGCATATATATATGCATATATATATATATATATATATATATATATATATATATATATATATATATATATATATATATATATATATATTTATTAATCTTGACTACTGTCGTTTATAGTGAATACTTTCGATCATCAACCCTTTTCAAGAGCCATCTTTTTAATGTATGATCACATTGTCCTATCCTCATCTACCCCTGATACAGCTTCGTAAATTTCTCTATGGCCCACTATCCCAGATACAGCCAATATAATTACCTATGTCCCACAATCCATTATATGGCACCTTTGCCTCGAGTCCTCTCAATAATTTTTCTATAATGGTCAGAATCATTACCTATGACCCACTTATCCTTGTTAATGACTAGGTCATCCTTTTCCATGACTCGCTGATCCCTGCTCAAGAACCATGAATCCTTGCGTATGTCCCCTCCCAATTCTTGCCCATGACTCGCTGATGATTTACCATGACTCCTTGATCCTTGCCCGTGACACAAGGATCCTTGCCAATATGTCGCAAATCGTTGCCCGTAACCCAAGGACCGTTACCTATGACCCAATGATCCTTGCCAATGTTTTTACTTATCCTTGCCCATGATCCAACAATCCTTGGTAATGTTTTACTTATCCTTGCCCATGATCCAACGATCCTTGGTAATGTTTTACTTATCCTTGCCCATGATCCAACAATCCTTGGTAATGTTTTACTTATCCTTGCCCATGATCCAACAATCCTTGGTAATGTTTTACTTATCCTTGCCCATGACCCAAAGATCCTTGCCCATGACCCAAAGATCCTTGCCCATGACCCAAAGATCCTTGCCCATGATCCAACGATCCTTGGTAATGTTTTACTTATCCTTGCCCATGATCCAACAATCCTTGGTAATGTTTTACTTATCCTTGCCCATGATCCAACAATCCTTGGTAATGTTTTACTTATCCTTGCCCATGATCCAACGATCCTTGGTAATGTTTTACTTATCCTTGCCCATGACCCAAAGATCCTTGCCCATGACCCAAAGATCCTTGCCCATGACCCAACGATCCTTGCCCATGATCCAACGATCCTTGGTAATGTTTTACTTATCCTTGCCCATGATCCAACGATCCTTGGTAATGTTTTACTTATCCTTGCCCATGACCCAAAGATCCTTGCCCATGACCCAAAGATCCTTGCCCATGATCCAACGATCCTTGGTAATGTTTTACTTATCCTTGCCCATGATCCAACGATCCTTGGTAATGTTTTACTTATCCTTGCCCATGACCCAAAGATCCTTGCCCATGACCCAAAGATCCTTGCCCATGACCCAAAGATCCTTGCCCATGATCCAACGATCCTTGGTAATGTTTTACTTATCCTTGCCCATGATCCAACAATCCTTGGTAATGTTTTACTTATCCTTGCCCATGATCCAACAATCCTTGGTAATGTTTTACTTATCCTTGCCCATGACCCAAAGATCCTTGCCCATGACCCAAAGATCCTTGCCCATGACCCAAAGATCCTTGCCCATGATCCAACGATCCTTGGTAATGTTTTACTTATCCTTGCCCATGATCCAACAATCCTTGGTAATGTTTTACTTATCCTTGCCCATGATCCAACAATCCTTGGTAATGTTTTACTTATCCTTGCCCATGATCCAACGATCCTTGGTAATGTTTTACTTATCCTTGCCCATGACCCAAAGATCCTTGCCCATGACCCAAAGATCCTTGCCCATGACCCAACGATCCTTGCCAATGCTTTTACTTATCCTTGCCCATGACCCAACGATCCTTGCCAATGCTTTTACTTATCCTTGCCCATGACCCAACGATCCTTGCCAATGCTTTACTTATCCTTGCCCATGACCCAACGATCCTTGCCAATGCTTTTACTTATCCTTGCCCATGACCCAACGATCCTTGCCAATGCTTTTACTTATCCTTGCCCATGACCCAACGATCCTTGCCAATGCTTTTACTTATCCTTGCCCATGACCCAACGATCCTTGCCAATGCTTTTACTTATCCTTGCCCATGACCCAACGATCCTTGCCAATGCTTTTACTTATCCTTGCCCATGACCCAACGATCCTTGCCAATGCTTTACTTATCCTTGCCCATGACCCAACGATCCTTGCCAATGCTTTTACTTATCCTTGCCCATGACCCAACGATCCTTGCCAATGCTTTTACTTATCCTTGCCCATGACCCAACGATCCTTGCCAATGCTTTACTTATCCTTGCCCATGACCCAACGATCCTTGCCAATGCTTTACTTATCCTTGCCCATGACCCATGGACCCTTGCCCCTATTTAAGGCAGTAGCCTTGGCAATGGCTCGTTACCCATCTAACTACCCTGTCATACAAGACTCATGGTGGACTGTAAGCATTGCTTAGGGACCTCACATCGTTCCTTCCGCCCCTAGCTGCACTTGCTTGACATTCTTTTACTTCACCTCCTTTCTTGCTTCCTTCTTCCATTTATCTGTCTAACCTCTTTTAACTTTTACGGTGTAACACTTGGGGATTTTACCTTACATGCATTTCACAGGCACCAGTGCCCAGCTATCTAGCCCAACTTAAACGGTAAATAACACTAAGAAAATTATGCCAATTTGTGTTTCCGGTTTAGGAGATAGGTATAGTAATTTACCAAGTTATTATTACGCAACAATTACTAATTACTTTTGGGTTTAAAAAGTTATAATTTCGTTCTCAAAACTTTTAATGTCAAACACTATATCAGGTAGTAGGATGGCCAGGGCACCAGCCACCTGCTAACGCTAGAGAATTATTGGGTCCTTTGACTGGCTAGACAGTACTACATTAGATCCTTCTCTCGGGGTGCGGTCCATTTTCCTCTTACATACACCCAATAGTCTGGAAATAATAATAATAATAATACTATAAAAGAAAAAGGGTCATTACACACCCGGAATTTCAAATCAAAGGTAAAAACATCTTATTAAGCTAGAACGGGCACTCTGTAGAACGCATACCTTCGCCAACGCCACATTTGGCACCATGAATACAAATCATTATAATTGATTAACCACATAACATCTGCAATCTAATACAATCTATTATTGCATCGAATAAAAATTGACCGATATGGCAAAAAGTCATTTTTGACCTTTTCGGGACCCTGACCTTGGACTTTGACCCAATCGTAAATTCTAATCAAATTGTCCTTGGGTCATGGCCAATCATATCATCCAATTTCATGAGATTCGACCACGATATAGCAAAAAAGAAATTTTTGACCTTTCCGTGACCTTGCCCTTTGATCCAATCACTCCCAAAATCCAATCAAATAATCCTTGGATCATGGTCAACCATCCTACTAAATTTCACGAGATTCGGTTTATAGGAATAAAGGCCGCTCATGAATGGCAGAGGCAAGGGACAGTGACATTGCCCTATCAAGCAGGACAATGCCCTAGAGACTGACTATATATACATATGATCAGCGCCCAAGCCCCGTCTCCATCCAAGCTAGGACCAAGGAGGGTCAGGCAATGGCTGCTGATGGCTAAGCAAATAGACCTATAGGCTACCCCAAACCCACCCATCCTTTAGAATTAAGCGAATCACAAACAAACAAACAAATACACGCCTGTGAAAACATAACCTTCGCAACATTAACATAAAACACAAAGGTCACCTTAGTATATTATCCCCTTAAGGATTCTCTTTACACATCTTTTTATCCCTTTCTTTCATTTTTCTTTCAATTTTCTTTTTCTTTTATACCCCAACTAGCTTTCATTTTTCTTTCTTTCTTTTATAGCCCAACCAGGGTTACATATTATGCGCCAATTCAAGTTCAAAGTGACCAACTCCCCCCCCCCCCCCCTTTTGTAACCAGAAAGGGACCCCCCAGACATGTGTCAGCCTGTGCTATGATTCAAGTCTATTATATTCATGTTATAATAAAAAAAAAAAGTACATCGTCATATGGAGAGGAGGGGATGTCATCGCTTTGGTCTCTGCATATGTAAAGGTGATGTCCCTCGATATAAAGTATGTTATACATATATTTCCTATTATATACTATACATATTATATATACAGTATGTATATATACACACATATATATGTAATATATATATATATATATATATATATATATATATATATATGTATATGTGTGTAAACACACACACATATATATATATATATATATATATATATATATATATATATATATATATATATATATATATATATATATACACACATATACGTATATACATATATATGTATATACACACACATATATATATAGTATATATATATATGTATACATATATATATATATATATATATATATATATATGTATATATATGTATAAATGTGTGTATATATATGTATATATATATATATATGTATATATGTATATATATACATCTATATATGTATATGTGTATATATATATATATATAAATACAGTATATATGCATATATATATATATATATATATATATATATATATATATATATATATATATATTAGAGAGAGAGAGAGAGAGAGAGAGAGAGAGAGAGAATTAGGCCAGGCGTTACAGTTGCAGGGAAATAGCACACCTACCTCCACCTACATCCCTTCCCCAAACCCGGGTCCTTGTAATCAGAGATATTGATTGCGTGGATATTTTCATTTGGGAAAATATAATCACTGATGTTATTTACTCAAGTTTAACGTGAAGGGGTCACCTCTTGAATTATTTATATTTATATTCATACAAACACACATTTATGTTAATGTAGATATAGTATGGATTTGTGTATTTGGAAAGAGTTTATATAAAACACACACACACACACATCTATATATATATATATATATATATATATATATATATATATATATATATATATATATATATATATATACAGTATATATATATATATATATATATATATATAT
>NC_090743.1:126951274-126959746 GCF_036898095.1 Palaemon carinicauda | reverse complement strand
GCTCTTTAAAAAGGTTCTTTTTAACGATAGTACCATTATGCAAGGATAGTTTAAGAGGTAATTTACATTCAGATCTCCCTGGACAATTCCATCCTGTTCGTAATACTAGGCAGGCAGTTAATTCTAATGGCCAGGCCTTCTCCATCATGAGGCTCAATACTACACAGTATTCTAGAAGTTTTATTCCAGCTGTGACCAAGTTGTGGAATGATTTTCCTAATCGGGTAGTAAAATTAGTAGAACTTCAAAAGTTCAAGGTTGCAGCAAATGTTTTTATGCTGAACAGGCTGACATAAGTGTTTTTACAGTTTATATATGACATATGTTTTGACGTTGTTACTGTTTGTAGAATGATTTATTGTTAATTTGTTTTCATCAATTATTTATTTCCTTATTTACTTTCCTCACTGGACTATTTTTCACTATTGAACCCCTTGGGTTTATATGATCTTGCTTTTCCAACTAGGGTTGTAGCTTGACTAATAATACTAATAATAATAATAATAATAATAATAATAATAATAATAACTAATACTTATAATAACAATAATAATGATTGATATATAGGAAGAGTTATAAATCGAGAGATAGGAAAACGGTAATTAGCCCAGTCTAAATCTACAAGGATAGTCATTAGTAAGAGATAGTAGTCGGGATATTTGAAATAACATTGTCAATTTAAACCAATCAAACAAATAACCTTGAATTATGAAAAGTTCTCAACCAATTAGGTGGTTTGTTAGATATCAAAGACCTAAGAGTTATTCAATGACGTTCTCTACGTGGTTTGTTAAATATCAAAGACCTAAGAGTTTTTCAATGACGTTCTCTATAGAGTTCATTGATGGTATATTTCATGCAAATTACCCTTACAAGTATTGTGTGCTTAACGTAATTATCGGTGATACTTACTCGATGACTTTGATACATATGGAGCATTGACCACGGATGATACTTATGGCAATAATTGGCAGGCACATATGTGCCGAGGTGACATATGGCACCAAGGGCTTTAGGAATCTATGGACCTATGTACCTATAGCGCGAAGGACCTGTGTATCTAGGGCACCAAGGACCTATGTATCAATGGTACCTAGAACGTACTATAAGTATCTCTGGCACCAAGGACTTAAGGAATCTATAGACCTATGTATATGTAGCGCCCAGAACCTACGCATCTATGGTATCAACCACCTATGTATCTATGGCATCAAGGACTTATAGGAATCTATGGACCTATGTATCTATAGCACCAAGGACCTTTGTATCTATGGCACCAAGGACTTATAGGAATCTATGGACCTATGTATCTATAGCACCAAGGACCTACGTATCTATGGCACCAAGGACTTATAGGAATCTATGGACCTATGTATCTATAGAACCAAGGACCTGTGTATCTATGGCACCAAGGACTTATAGGAATCTATGGACCTATGTATTTATAGAACCAAGGACCTGTGTATCTATGGCACCAAGGACTTATAGGAATCTATGGACCTATGTATCTATAGCACCAAGGACCTTTGTATCTATGGCACCAAGGACTTATAGGAATCTATGGACCTATGTATCTATAGCACCAAGGACCTACGTATCTATGGCACCAAGGACTTATAGGAATCTATGGACCTATGTATCTATAGCACCAAGGACCTACGTATCTATGGCACCAAGGACTTTAGGAATATATGGACCTCGGTATCTATAGCACCAAGGACCTGTGTATCTATGGCACCAAGGACTTATAGGAATCTATGGACCTACGTATCTATAGCACCAAGGACCTACGTATTTATGGCACCAAGGACTTTAGGAATCTATGGACCTCGGTATCTATAGCACCAAGGACCTGTGTATCTATGGCACCAAGGACTTATAGGAATCTATGGACCTATGTATCTATAGCACCAAGGACCTGTGTATCTATGGCGCCAAGGACTTTAGGAATCTATGAACCTCGGTATCTATAGCACCAAGGACATATGTATCTATGGTATCAACCACCTATGTATCTATGGCACCAAGGACTTATAGGAATCTATGGACCTATGTATCTATAGCACCAAGGACCTACGTATCTATGGCACCAAGGACCTTAGGAATATATGGACCTCGGTATCTATAGCACCAAGGACCTGTGTATCTATGGCACCAAGGACTTATAGGAATCTATGGACCTACGTATCTATAGCACCAAGGACCTACGTATTTATGGCACCAAGGACTTTAGGAATCTATGGACCTCGGTATCTATAGCACCAAGGACCTGTGTATCTATGGCACCAAGGACTTATAGGAATCTATGGACCTATGTATCTATAGCACCAAGGACCTGTGTATCTATGGCACCAAGGACTTATAGGAATCTATGGACCTATGTATCTATAGCACCAAGGACCTGTGTATCTATGGCACCAAGGATTTATAGGAATCTATGGACCTACGTATCTATAGCACCAAGGACCTTTGTATCTATGGCACCAAGGACTTATAGGAATCTATGGACCTACATATCTATAGCACCAAGGACCTTTGTATCTATGGCACCAAGGACTTATAGGAATCTATGGACCTATGTATCTATAGCACCAAGGACCTACGTATCTATGGCACCAAGGACCTTAGGAATATATGGACCTCGGTATCTATAGCACCAAGGACCTGTGTATCTATGGCACCAAGGACTTATAGGAATCTATGGACCTACGTATCTATAGCACCAAGGACCTACGTATTTATGGCACCAAGGACTTTAGGAATCTATGGACCTCGGTATCTATAGCACCAAGGACCTGTGTATCTATGGCACCAAGGATTTATAGGAATCTATGGACCTACGTATCTATAGCACCAAGGACCTACGTATCTATGGCACCAAGGACTTTAGGAATCTATGGCACCAAGGACTTTAGGAATCTATGGACCTCGGTATCTATAGCACCAAGGACCTGTGTATCTATGGCACCAAGGACTTATAGGAATCTATGGACCTATGTATTTATAGCACCAAGGACCTGTGTATCTATGGCACCAAGGACTTATAGGAATCTATGGACCTATGTATCTATAGCGCCAAGGACCTGTGTATCTATGGCACCAAGGACTTATAGGAATCTATGGACCTATGTATCTATAGCGCCAAGGACCTGTGTATCTATGGCACCAAGGATTTATAGGAATCTATGGACCTACGTATCTATGGCACCAAGGACTTTAGGAATCTATGGACCTCGGTATCTATAGCGCCAAGGACTTATAGGAATCTATGGACCTACGTATCTATAGCACCAAGGACTTTAGGAATATATGGACCTCGGTATCTATAGCACCAAGGACCTGTATATCTATGGCACCAAGGACTTATAGGAATCTATGGACCTACGTATCTATGGCACCAAGGACTTTAGGAATCTATGGACCTAAGTATCTATAGCGCCAAGGACCTACGTATCTATGGCACCAAGGACTTTAGGAATCTATGGACCTCGGTATCTATAGCACCAAGAACCTGTGTATCTATGGCACCAGTGACAAATTCAATGAGAATTCTGTCCATTGGATATCTTATGACTTAAGAAATCTTGACAATCGATAAGTTAAACAATAAAGACAATTGATGGTGGGTATATCATGTATTCTAAGATTTTAAGAGCTACTCATCATAAACATTGCGTATTTATCGTGTACTCTTGGACGTCTTCGCTTTTCCAGTCTTATAAAATGATCTTGAGAGTGCAAATCTAATACATAATTGAAGTAGAACGGGCACTCGGTAGAGCGCATACCTTCGCCTACATCATGTTGTGTATCACACGATAGGCAATTGAATTATACACATTTTGGCACAAGTTTAATGAATATCAGACAACATTGGCCACAATAAGGCAAAAAACACGGTTTTGACCTTTTCGTGAATTTAGCCTAATCACTTGCAAAATCTAAACAAATTGTCCTTGGATTATGGGCGATCTTCCCACCAAATTTTATGAGATTCGGTCAAATAATTTTTGAGTTATGCGAATCATAAACTCACAGACATACATACAAATACACGCCTATCAAAACATAAGGCAACGTAGTTAGCTAGAGTAAATGCATACTTTGGAATGACAAAATACAACATTAAATGACTGTATTTATAATCATACTAGTTTACGCGACCCGGCAAAATGACTTCTAAATATTTAGATTTTTGTGCACACACACAGATTCAATCCTTCTCACCCTTTCCCCCTTTCCTAACTACAATATGGCAGTTGTGGCTTCAGAGTGTATATCTCGGGGGAGGGGGGTGCCCCCTCTCACCAGGGTATATGTACTCCCTCTACCCCCTACCTGAGGGACGTGGAGAGACCGAGTAGTAGTACGTCAGGTAATGCCAATCAGCGTGGCCGGAATTATATATATATACTGTATAGATACTGTGTGTGTGTATATATATATATATATATATATATATATATTATACTGTGTTTATATATTATACATATATAAATACATATATATAATATACACACATTATATATATATATATATATATATATACTCATAGACATAGTCAGACACTTGTTCTTCATTATCTAACGGAGATTACCAACCAGTCCCAGGTTTTGTAAGGGAAACAGTTTCTTATACAACACATGTGTAATGTTACCAGCTAGAGTTCTCTAGTGGGTTGGTCATTCACCATTCATATATGTACGAAAATGTCCCTAAATTTTTACAAAGGTGGCTTCACATAAATGGTATCTCTATAAGTTAATCATTCAGCATTTTCAAGGGAGTGATCTGGTATGTGTAGATTAGTGGCCGTTTACATTATTATGATGAATATTGTAATACAGTACACAATGTAATGAATGTAACCTAAAAATGTGGGTTAGGCTCCGATTTGGCCCAACGGGAAGGATGAACATGATAAAATGTTAAAGAAACCTTACAATACTCAACTGAGAGAGAGAGAGAGAGAGAGAGAGAGAGAGAGAGAGAGGAGAGGAGAGGAGAGGAGAGGAGAGGGGAGGAGAGAGAGAGAGAGAGAGAGAGAGAGTCCTGATTCCACCCACGTATGTCTTTGGAGAAGACCGACGGAGCTAAAGAATTATAGATCTAATTTACATAGACAAGGTACGTGTTTACCCGTGCATTCACGTACACATGCACTGCTAATAAAAGGAGTGATTGCTTATATCGCCCAATTATTGCACGTGAGCTCATACACAATATAGAATCACTGTAGAAGTCCATATTTTTAGATAGTAGGTTGGCCTAGGTACCAACCGCCCGTTGAGATACTACCGCTAGAGAGTTATGGGGTCCTTTAACTGGCCAGACAGTACTGCATAGGACCCTTCTCTCTGGTTACGGTTCTTTCCCTTTGCCTACACAGACACCGAATAGTCTGGCCTATTCTTTACAGATTCTCCTCTGTCCTCTTACACCTGACAACACTGAGATTGCCAAACAATTCTTTTTCACCCAAGGGGATAACTACTGCACTTTGATTGTTCAGTGGCTACTTTCGTCTTGGTAAGGGTAGAAGAGACACTTTAGCTATGGTAAGCAGCTCTTCTAGGAGAAGGACGCTCCAAAATCAAACCATTGTTCTCTAGTCTTGGTTAGTGCCATAGCCTCAGTACCCACGGCCTTCCACTGTCTTGAGTTTGAGTTCTCTTGCTTGAGGGTACACTTGGGCACACTATTCTATCTAGTTTCTCTTTCTCTTGTTTTGTTAAAGTTTTTATAGTTTTTTATAGGAAATGTTTATTTTAATGTTGTTACTATACTTAAAATATTTTATTTTTCTTTATTTCCTTTCCGTACTGGGCTATTTTCCCTATTGGGGCCCCTGCTTTTCCAACTAGGGTTGTAGCTTAGCATTTAATAATAATAATAATAATAATAATAATAATAATAATAATAATAATAATAATAATAATAATAATAATGTGTGCACATTTGCCTTCCCAGTTTGTATGTTTGTGAGCAACTTTGCACAAAAACTACTGTACCGATTTTCTCCAAATTATGTAGTTATGTTGTGTATGGCCCAAGGATGAATCTATAATATTTCGAATAAAGCACTACTTTGAAAATAATCGCAGTCTTAAGCAAATGGCAAATATTTTGTTAGTTTATTTTTTCTTTGTGAACTTCGCGCAGAAACTTCAGAACCGATTTCATCGAAAGTTTTTTTTTTTGACGAATCCATTAGATTTTGAAGAAATTACATCAAGAGTACTTTCTATTGATTGTCCCTCTAGTTACCTCCGCCAAAAAGTTGGAAGGAGGTTATGTTTTACCCCGTTTGTGTGCGTGTTTGTTTGTGAACAGCTTCCTGGCCACAATTTTAATAGTAGAGTAATGAAACTTGCAAGGATTAACTGTCATTTATAAAGCTGGAAATTATTAAATTTTTAAAGGTCAAAGTCAAAGGTTAAGGTCACGGTCAAGCAAAATGTCCAATTCACGTAATCAGTCATAAATTTGGACATCCTTATCACAGAGAATTCAAACTTGGTTCATATTTGAGTGTATGAAAATCCACGCTAATTAATATATGTTAAGGTCAAGGTCGAGCAAAAGCTCGAAAAATAAGTTGCCGCGGCGGAGGTCTTCGCTCTACTGTATGCCCCTTTAGTTATTGCATGGGATGGCCCCAAAGAAAGCTCTTGTCTTTAGTCAGGATAACATTCCAGTTTCTTACACGAACCAAGCAAACGTCATCCCATGTGAAGAGAATATGATAAAAATGATCGTAAATTGAATTTTGTTGTTTTCAAATTCTCTGGGGGGGGGGGAGGTATACCAAGGTTACAAGAGGCAACATTGAGTACGCAAACATACATCAATTTCTATTGAAAATAATCACCAATTCCTATAAAAAAATAATTACCAATTTCTATTGAAGATAATCACAAATTCCAATAAAAAAATTAATTACCAATTTCTATTGAAATTAATTACCAATTTCTATTGAAATTAATTACCAATTTCTATTGAAATTAATTACCAATTTCTATTGAAATTAATTACCAATTTCTATCGATATTAATTGCCAATTTTCATTGAAATTAATTACCAATTTCTATTGAAATTAATTACCAAATTCTATTGAAATTAATTACCAATTTCTATTGAAATTAATTACCGATTTCTATAGATATTAATCACCAATTTCTATAAAAAAAATAATTACCAATTTCTATCGCTATTAATTACCAATTTCTACCGAAATTAATTACCAATTTCTATCGATATTAATTGCCAATTTCCATTGAAATTAATTACCATTTTCTATCGATATTAATTGCCAATTTCCATTGAAATTAATTACCATTTTCTATCGATATTAATTGCTATTTTCATTGAAATTAATTACCATTTTCTATCGATATTAATTGCCAATTTTCATTGAAATTAATTACCATTTTCTATCGATATTAATTGCCAATTTCCATTTAAATTAATTACCCTTTTCTATCGATATTAATTGCCAATTTTCATTGAAATTAATTACCAATTTCTATTGAAATTAATTACCAATTTCTATTGAAATTAATTACCAAATTCTATTGAAATTAATTACCAATTTCTATTGAAATTAATTACCGATTTCTATAGATATTAATCACCAATTTCTATAAAAAAAATAATTACCAATTTCTATCGCTATTAATTACCAATTTCTACCGAAAATAATTACCAATTTCTATCGCTATTAATTACCAATTTCTACCGAAAATAATTACCAATTTCTATCGATATTAATTGCCAATTTCCATTGAAATTAATTACCAATTTCTATCGATATTAATTGCCAATTTCCATTGAAATTAATTACCATTTTCTATCGATATTAATTGCCAATTTTCATTGAAATTAATTACCAATTTCTATCTATTAACCAATTCCTATAAAAAAATTATTACCAATTTCTGTTGAAATTACCAATTTCTATTGAAAATAATTATCAATTTCTATTGAAATTAATTACCAATTTCTATTGAAATTAATTACCAATTTCCATTGAAATTAATTACCAATTACCATTGAAATCAATTACCAATTTCAATCGATATTAATTGCCAATTTCAATCGATATTAATTGTCAATTTCAATCGATATTAATTGTCAATTTCTATTGAAATTAATTACCAATTCTATAAAAATAATTACCAATTTCTATCGAAATTAATTACCAAATTGAATTGAAATTAATTAGCAATTTCTATCGAAATTAATTACCAATTGCTATCAAAAATAATTATCTATAGAAAATATTCACCAATTTCTATCTATAATAATCGCCAATTTCAACTGAAAATAATCATAACATTTAAATATTCGAGAATAGCCAAATTAGCCATTGGTACACATTCCTACAAACCACCATCGAATCTAAATCACGAGTAATCAGGGATTATTTTTCGAACAAACAAACACACACGGGTGGATAAATAACTTTCATCC
>NC_090743.1:126868774-126933774 GCF_036898095.1 Palaemon carinicauda | reverse complement strand
TTTCCCTGTTGGAACCCTTGGGCTTATAGTTTCTTGCTTTTCCAACTAGGGTTGTAGCTTGGCTAATAATAATAATAATAATAATGTGGGGTTAGTTGGTCTTTTAAAGAAAAATAGAGTGCATTGCATCACACTGCACTGCATTATTCACCAAGAGGCCTTATGAAGCAAAATATTGCAGATGAGTGATGCCATGAACTACAGAACATTGCTAAATTCAGCTACGCGATAAAGACTTTCTTTGCTCCCAAGCAATTCTTTACCGCAATGACTGCCCACCAGAACGTTCTAAACATGAACCTACAAGGAAAATTACAGAATGTTTCCCCAGTTAGTAGGACGTGTTGATTCTCTCCGTGAAAAGCTGCAACTTTCCAGTGAATGCTTAAACAAGAATGATCTAACACTCTTCCCTTCTTGTCATGAATTGAACAGAAATAATGGAACATATTCCTAATTTTTTTTCTTTTTTGGAAAACGTGAAGGGTTATATTGTATATTTGAGAAGATATATATATATGCATATATATATATATATATATATATATATATATATGCATATATATATAAATAGATAGATATGTATATATATATATATATATATATATATATATATATATATATACATACATATATACACACACACACACACATATATATATATATACATATATATATATGCAACCGTACATATATATATATATATATATATATATATGCATAAGTACACATAAATTTATATATATATATATATATATATATATGCATACGTACACATACATACATACATATATATACACTATATATATATATATATATATATATATATATATATATATATATATGCATAAGTACACTTACATTTATATATATATATATATATATATATATATATATATATATATATATATATATATATATATGCATACGTACACATACATACATACATATATATACACTATATATATATATATATATATATATATATATATATATATATATATATATATATATATATATATATGGTTGTGTGTGTAGATTTACTTTGATTGTAGAGTATTTTGAAGTTAAACAAGAATAGAACTGTGAAAGGTTCTATTTTTTCTTATCTTATGATTAGAAATTATTACTAAATACTAGCATCTGATTTGTTTATATCTTTTTTTTCTCTTTTTGTATATATGTGCTTTAATTATGATTTGAAGTTAAATATTAACAGAAACATTTAAGCTTTGAATTTTGAATTTTTACCTTTTTTTAGTCTTGTTTCGGAAAAACAAATATTCATATACAAGTAAGTATGGGGGAAAATCTTATGACAAGGTGTGTAAACTAAGTGCATCTACATACTTGGTAAAAAAAAAAATCACTTACATAAAGGAAGTGAATCCTCTCCCCTTGGGGGAGGCAGCTTCTCTTCAGTTACGGCACAAGGAATTCTAATTCTAATATTAATCCTATTTTTCGGCCCGTGCCATCAAGGATTTCGGGTAATGTGGCCCTTGGCATGGAAAAGGTTGGACCACCCTGGTCTGGCCTATTCTTTACATACTGTAGTCTCCTCTGTCCTCATACACTTGACCCCAATGAGATTACCAAACAATTCATCTTCACTAAAGAGGTTAGCTTCTCCACTGTAATTGTTCAGTGGTTACTTTCCTCTTGATAAGGGTAGAAGAGACTTTAGCTATGGTAAGCAACTCTTCTAGTGGAAAGACACTCCAAAATCAAACCATTGTTCTCTAGTCTTGGATAGTGCCATAGTTTCTGTACCATGGTCTTCCACTGTCTTGTGTTAGAGTTCTCTTGCTTGAGGGTACAATCGAGCAAACTATTCTATATTATTTCTCTTCCTCTTGTTTTGTTTGTTTTTATAGTTTACTGTAAATAGGAGATATTTATTTTAATGCTGTTACTTTTCTTAGAATATTTTAATTTCTTTCCTTCCTTTCCTCACTGCGCTTTTTTCCTTATTGGAGCCCCCGGGCTAATAGCATCCTGCTTTTCCAACTAGGGTTATAGCTTTGCAAGTAATAATATATATATATATATATATATATATATATATATATATATATATATATATATATATATATATATATATATATATATATATATATATATATATATATATATATATATATATAAATATATATATATATATTATATATATATAAATATATATATATATATATATAAATATATATATATATATATATTATATATATATATTATATATGTATATATATATATAAATATATATATATATATATATATATATATATATATAAATATATATATATATATATATATATATATATATATATATATATATAAATATATATATATATATATATATATATATATATATATATATATATATATATATATATATATGTGTGTGTGTGTGTGTGTAAATGTATGTATGCACTGTATAGGTGTGGAAAACAATACAGAACCATACACCATATAGAATAAGGATATCCTAATTTCTCAATATTGTGTATTTTTCTTCTCTCTCTAGCTTGAAAACAATGATAATGTATAAAACAATAAATCTTGTTTTATGACCTGAATTAAATAATTAATAACCCATTATAACGAATAAACATAATTGATCTCCTATAGGCAATGAATAAAACATAAGAATAAAAATAATAATAAACTTTTTTCTTCCCACTGCAGGCAACAGCCACCTACGTCCCCAACTCTCACGACGGAGCCACCGACCGCTTCTCCTTCCTCCTGTGGGGGAGCTTCCTTCAGGATAACGGTGCCCTGGCCTTCTGCGTGCGCTACAGCACCCTAAACCAAGAATTCTGGGACAACAACTACGGCAGGAATTATACACTGCAATGTTACTCTTCTCTGGGCATGGTGGGAGACCCGGGCACGAACTCAAATCGGCCCCAGAACTCGACCAACGTCCAGCAGTTCATGCAGGGAACCCAGAATACTCCCTCGGGCTCGCCCAGTTACATTAACTTTGGGTCTCCCGTCACACCCAGTGATCCCTGGGCGACCAGGTTTTTCTGAGGTGAGATATTTTTAAATTAGACTTTTTCAGAAGACTCATCAGTAGAACGTTGAACCCCTTACACATGTATTGCATCATCTATCTCTTATCTTGTACAGTTGTCTTTTTCATTCCATGTTTATCCATAGAGGAAATGGCAACACTGCTTGTATAATAAGGTCGCTGAGGTTGTAAACAAGTTTTCTCAGGGATTTCTATTATTTTACAAGAAGCTGCATAGAGAAGTGTTGGTACAATTATGAAAAATGCAAGCTCAGCCACTTTTCTTTTTTTTTTACAGGCCACACTGCCAACAGTTTCTCTTTTGCTAAACGCAGCGTTTCTTGTTACAATGTTCAGCTAACCGACTTCTTAGCTTTCCGTTGTTCTTCCCACAAGACCAAACCATCTCCGAACGCACAATCCTCATGCTTCTAACCCGTGAATTATAAGTTTTCTCTTTCGTTTGTTATTCCCACAAGACCAAACCATCTCCGAACGCACAATCCTCATGCTTCTAACCCGTGAATTATAAGTTTTCTCTTTCGTTTGTTCTTCCCACAAGACCAAACCATCTCCAAACGCACAATCCTCATGCTTCTAACCCGTGAATTATAAGTTTTCTCTTTCGTTTGTTCTTCCCACAAGACCAAACCATCTCCAAACGCACAATCCTCATGCTTCTAACCCGTGAATTATAAGTTTCCCCTTTCTGTGTTCTTCCCACAAGACCAAACCATCGCTGAACGCACAATCTTTTCATCAACATTGTCCCTTTCACCAACTTTTAGTGTCTCCACGTTTTACTGTCTTTTCATGCTTTTTTCGCCACATACACTTCACAGTTCATCTCGCCTGTTTCCTATTTTTTTGTACCACCTCTCAGAATCTGAATTTCACTCCCATGCAGTAGAGTTAGCTCAACAATCCATTCGATCAAACTTTCCCTACACATTTAATATAAGAAATATAGGATTCACAATTCAATGACAGTTTTGGCCCCCATAGATATGTGAACTGGAATATCCACAATGGTATTAAAACATACCAAGTAAGGAGGTAGTGTCAATAGTGCAACTCAAGCGATGCACTGTTGGCATTATTTAAGCATTCAATCGTGATTCCTTTCTAACTTCTAACTTTTACCTCTTGGTGTAACACTTGGGGGCTTTATCCTAGATACAGTTGGGTGTTGAATGGACTCACAGGACACAGTGCTGTACCCAATTCCATTAATACAATTCAATCTAGATCCACTAACAAACATTTTAAGAACCCAAATCCATACATCCAATCCAATCTAGATCCACTGACAAATATTCTAAGAATCTAAATCCATTAATACAATTCAATCTAGATCCACTGACAAACATTTTAAGAACCCAAAACCATAGATACAATTCTATCTAGATCCACTGACAAACATTTTAAGAACCCAAAACCATAGATACAATTCTATCTAGATCCACTGACAAACATTTTAAGAACCCAAAACCATAGATACAATTCTATCTAGATCCACTGACAAAGATTTTAAGAACCCAAAACCATAGATACAATTCTATCTAGATCCACTGACAAACATTTTAAGAACCCAAAACCATAGATACAATTCTATCTAGATCCACTGACAAACATTTTAAGAACCCAAAACCATAGATACAATTCTATCTAGATCCACTGACAAACATTTTAAGAACCCAAAACCACAGATACAATTCAATCTAGATCCAGTGACAAACATTTTAAGAACCCAAAACCACAGATACAATTCAATCTAGATCCAGTGACAAACATTTTAAGAACCCAAAACCACAGATACAATTCAATCTAGATCCAGTGACAAACATTTTAAGAACCCAAAACCACAGATACAATTCAATCTAGATCCAGTGACAAACATTTCTAAGTCTAAAGTATATATTCCAAATAACAAAAACCTCTTGATGGAACTTTCGTCCAGCAAAGGAATCCAGCCGAAAGTTATTTGGCTTAAGATTTATTTGTTTATTCAAGCAAAATTAAAATTAACACAACTGGACTGACTAAAATAATAGTGGTAATCAAAACATGTATGGATTATTAATAGAATGAGTCAAAACAAGCTATTGTCAGTAAAACCCAAAACTACTACAGTAAAAAAAAATACTGAAAATATTTATTGAATTTTTTTTAAAAATTATTATTATTATTATTATTATTATTATTATTATTATTATTATTATTATTATTATTATTATTATTGTTGTTGTTGTTGTTATCACTACCCAAGCTACAACCCTAATTGGAAAAGCA
Source organism: Palaemon carinicauda (assembly GCF_036898095.1). Taxonomy (NCBI): domain Eukaryota; kingdom Metazoa; phylum Arthropoda; class Malacostraca; order Decapoda; family Palaemonidae; genus Palaemon; species Palaemon carinicauda. Next base: position 126,928,463 of record NC_090743.1, on the reverse strand, counting down.
AGATGTTATAAGCCCAAGGGCTCCAACAGGGAAAAATAGCTCAGTAAGGAAAGGAAATAAGGAAATAAATAAATGATGAGAACAAATTAACAATAAATCACTCTAAAAAGGAGTAACAACGTCAAAACAGATATGTCCTATATAAACTATAAAAAGACTCATGTCAGCCTGTTCAACATGAAAACATTTGCTGCAACTTTGAACTTTTGAAGTTCTACTGATTCAAATTGATATCCCAATTTACGAATTTAATCTTTCCCTTTTCTTTTTCTTTCCAGGATAGTGGTGTCAAGTGAGTGTGTGGAGCCTGAAAAAATATATATATAGAGAAAATGAATATCTACAGCGTACGCTTAAAAGCCTGTTACCTCAATTTTTAACAGTGATACAACTTTTACGATCTTCTCTTCACTCGTATTGATAGATCTTTTTCATTTGTTAAAACTCCTCTCCTTCTTAACTACTTGACCCATAAATATCACATTTTGTTGAAAATGAAGAATTGGGCATTTTATATCCCCAGGCTTTGACGATTAACCTCAAATTTTCCGCCAATACCAAGCGTTTTGACAGTCGCAACTATGCATTTCTATGGTCGATAGTCAATATTCTCTCTCTCTCTCTCTCTCTCTCTCTCTCTCTCTCTCTCTCTCTCTCTCTCTCTCTCTCTCTCTCTCTCTCTCTCTCTCTCTCTCTCTCTCTCTCTCTCTCTCATGTTGCAGTGTAAATTACTTTTAAAGTTCTTCTGTTACGACCACGGGGTTTTTAAGAGAATATGAGAATAAATCATTCTACATTTTTAATAAACTTTTAGTCTCGGATATTTTACAAATTTAGATTCTCTGAATGAATTCACCCAAGTACTTGCAATTTACTTAAATACTTATATTTTCTATATAGAAATTATCTAATTGAAAAGCATATATCTGGAAGCATTTTTTTTTTTTTACTATTCTAACCTTGATTTTGTCCAGACAAAATACAGGGATAAATCCAGTTTTTATACTGTGAAGACCTCGCTATGAAATACGATTGGCATTATCACTTGCCCGACATGGAATACGTAATTAAAAGATAGATAACAATTTTAATTCCTCAGAAGGATTCTAAATATCTCACTGAAGTCAATAATACACACCAAGTGCGCCTTTCGTCTAACTAATAAATCCTTTCGACTTTCTTCGTTTTGACCCAAGTGCCAAACTTAACCTCCTGCAGGTGCAAAATGTGTAAACGACATAATGATAGGAAAAAAAATGTGATATTATGGTCAATCCTTCCACCCCTTGCGAAAATATTGCAAATAAACAAGCCTGCTCTTCTCTCCTAACCCCATACAGCTGTGCTTGGTGTACATACATACATCTGTGTCATAACAATAGCTTTACTTCTGTTACATACTAGTCATATATACCTGATTTAACTGGTCAACACGAACTAAAAAACATCTCGAGAGTGTAGAATGTGAGATTTCTCCAGTTGGCTTCAAAGGACAGGCAAAATCTTCGATGAGAGTGTTATGAGGCCAGACTTGATGACGTGATAGCTTTGGAAAGCTATAAGAGACGAGAGGTACTAGAGAAGAGGACAATAATAACGTGATTGATCGTGGTCACAAATAGAAAGGTAACATTATAATACACCCATAGACGCTCAATAAATATTATACAATTACCCTATGGAGGAGTGTGTTGTTGCAAGGGTTGCTTGGCTGATGATATTGGCCAAGGACGGTGAAAAGGGTGAAAAAAAGGCACAAACAGTGTTTGTGAACATGTGTTATCGAGTTCCGGGTGTTCATAAGACGACTGTATTATAGAAAATACTAATTGTCTAAGAAGTATGTGATGGCTGTTACTTGCCAAGTCTGAAGAAAACTGCTAGATAACAGGTTTTAATTTTCCTTTGGCTTTGTCGTGGGTTAAAAAAATGGGGTCTTTTGGGAGGAAAGGTAAGACCCGTTACTACGCAAAACAAGAAAGTTTACTAGAGGTTTCGTTTTACCAAGTGTTCACCTTTTTAACTAATGTGGTAAATTGTAGCTGACCAATAATCAAAACTATTATATCTCTATATGTTATTGTACTACAGATGTGAAAAACCATCCAATACCCAAATAAGTATTTTTGGACTTGTTAAATTGTACAGTAGATTTAATAACATAAGCCAACTCTTTAAAAAAAAACAAAAAAAAACACAGAGTAATGACTAAAACTAAATCCTGAGTCTTCAGCCTGACAAGTCAGGACAACCTGGCGTTTTTTCGACCTTATATAAAACCTTCAAAAAGAGACTGAGGGCACAGGATAACGTTTGGTATTTATGCTACGACTTTTAAGGTATTGGGCCCTGTAATTATTTTAGATTAGGCCTATTTTAGTAAGACTTCACGCCAGGGCAGGCCTTGGCATGAAATCGCACAAATGAGCAAATGATCACATCGGACAACACACACAACACAAATTCGACCCCCCTTAATTTTTGAGTGAATAACAGTCGGTTTTTTTTTCTAGGAAATATGAAGTCGACTTTTATTTCCAATACTTAACGGGCTAAATTTTCTGACGGATATTAATTTCAATACCTTCTAAAATAAAATTGTCTATGTAAATTGTAAAAGTTGTAAATATTATTGGCTGAACTACTGTCTTGTCTATTTATGGATTATTCTATTGTAAATCCGAGTATTTTGTACATCTGGTTAAAAATTTCAGGACTGCTTTGTTTTATAATGTAAAAAGGTAACTGCAGTTTCCTATATCATTTTAGCTGTAAAACATGAATAAAATGACTTATGTTTAAGGTGGATTCAATGAATTACTAGAGGCAATTTCACACTTACTGAATTAATATCTCGACCTATTAGTGGCAAAATAAAATGTTACAACTAACTACAAACTTGGTAAAGAGATATTAATTCACCGAGTGTAAATATAATGTTTTTGTAGTTAGGCAGCACTACAAAAACACAATTAACCTTAGATATTAGTTGCCTTAATGTCATACACGTAAAATAGAGATTAAAGGTTTCTGAGATAGATACAGACCCTTCCAAGTTAATGCTTCGACTATAATCGTCTGACCAAAGTAACGTAAAAGGCAACTTGCAAAGGAATTACTATGGTTAAAAGACAGTTTAGACAGTTAACCTCAGTCCTGGAATACAGTCTCTAGTCTTGGTAATTAGTTTGCAGATACGAAATAGTTCCTAGTAAGTAGTAAAGAGAGATCTTCCCAAGTCATTTGAAAATGAGTAGATTTTATGGTAGTATATTGCAACCATAGATGACCAAGGCTGACTACAGGAATACTTAGGAACCGGATTGTATCTCTCCTCAGATACTGGAAAATGTATTTAAAAACCAGTCCAATAACATAGGAATAATGTCAAAATATTGCATAAATGTATAAAGAGTGAGAATTGTATATGTATATAGCAAGTCAAACACACCTCTATAAATGACCTGCTTATAAACAAGTGTAAATAGAACAATGTATGAACTCTGACCTACTGAGTGCAAGGAACGTTTGTCACAGAAGAATAACGCTGTAATGAGGCTATGCTAGGAAATAAGGCAAGAGTCAAGATACCTATGGTGTAATATGCGGAACCTACGAGTGATCATTACTATACGGTGTGGGAAAAGGGAGCTCACTGTATATACATATATAGAAATATTTATAATTATATATATATATATGTATACATAAATCATCACCTCTTTTCAACAGAATCATACATTAATATATAAAAATAACTAAAAGAATATCTATCCCTAATTGTATAGGGTAATGACATTTTGGTCCAAATATTATACCGAAGGAAGAGACGCATGCGAAAGAATAACAAAACTAGGGGATGAAATCACTCAAAGCTTCCATATCCATCAACTCAGTACATAAAATCAAATATACATACCGTATTTATGAACATACATATACTTCCATAAATAGTTTACACAAAAACATGTATACATATACTGTGTGTATATAGGTATAGTATATATATGCAATATGCATGAACCGGTTAAAGTAACATGTAATGCATATACAGACATCTAAATTTCTTCCCTGCGTTTGATGAGTCAAGATTAAATGAAACTTAATATCAAAGATATTGTAAAGGGATTACAGAATTCTGACTTTTAACATCAGTTAGCTTGTGTACATGTGGCAGTACATTTAGCAACATACTACATATGTAAATTATACATACATATATATATATATATATATATATATATATATATATATATATATATATATATAGCATACTGCATATGTATGAAGATGTATACAGTACAAGTATGTATATTTACAGTATGTATTTATATATACTGTATATGTATATGTGTATATATCAGTGTTCAGTGAAACCCTTTGCAAAGCACTGATACAAAGTTTGCTGGTAATTCGAAACCATGAAACGTTTCAACACGAACGTTTGCTGGATATCACAAGAACGGGCACGTGAAGAAACGAACGGAATACTGATGTGTGATCTTTTCTTTTAGGGAAGAGATTGTCAAATAAAAGGTATCAATGTTGGAGGCTTTCATTTGTATCCCTCTCGAACTCATGATCTACTTAAAAAAAAAGTACATAGGGTGGTTCTACTGAAAACGAGCAACCAGTCACAATCATATTCATACTTTAGCTGTTAAATCGAGGATGCACTTTATATGAAACTAGAACGGCCACTCGGTAGGGCGCATACCTTCGCCTATTTCATGTATAGCATAAGTTAGGCAATTGAATTATGCACAATTTGGTACTTAAATGCAAATTAGATAAAAAATTGCTACAAAATGGCAGAAAGACTTTTTTTACCTTTTCGCGACCTTAGCCTTAACCTTTGAACTAACCACTCCCAAAATCTAATCAAATTGTCATTGCATCATAGTCAACCATCCCACCAAATTTCAGGAGATTCGGTCGAATCGTTTTTGAGTTATGCGAATCATAAACACACACACATACAAACAAAGGCCTATCAAAACATAACGTTCGCAATGAAGCTGGCGAAGGTAAAGTGTCAATAAAATTATCGCTACATAAACTTATAGGTAAGGGTCATTAGCAACACATTTAACACTAATACATATATTGCACTTTGAACATTTATCATCCATGTGTGCACTCGCCTGCCTGAAGATTAAAGGCAGTCTGGTACAGCGGTAAAGTGTTCGCCTAGCATTCGCATGGCAGCAGATCGACCCCGCTCGGGACCGTGAGTTATGCTGCTTACTGGAGAGGCCACTGTTGTGGTTGGGCACTACAGTAGGGGTTTGGGCTTGCCCAGCTGATGTTCTGGTGAGCATCTATTCTGATGAAAGTGGAACCGTGAAACCAGACATCTTTAAATATCTTTCAACTCTGAATCGGGCCCTTATCTGTCAATCTCCATTCTCTTAAAATTATTTCTTTCTTTCCTTAAATCTAAACAAAATTTGCTTCTCGCCATCTTTGCTCGCTTCACTTTTGACTCTTTTTAACAATGTTACACTTTTAACTAAGTTAACCTGTTCACTGATGATAAAATCTATTTCGCTCTTCGGTTTTTCATTTGGACTTCTCCGTGTCCATTTTCATATTAAAAAAAAAAAAAGAAAAAAAAAATGCAAATTCTGCAAGCATGTCTCTTCAGTTGGGCTTACTCCAAATTTGCCTACACCTGATTCTTCTAACTTCTTACGACCTAATTTAGCAGTGAAATCACCAAAAAGTAATAAAAATCTTTCACCTTTTTCAGCTGTCTACACGCTTTGTGCTGGGAACAAAACTCATATTTGTTTTTATCCATTCTCATCCAACATCGACAAACCCCTTTCCTAATTGACAACAGCATTGGGATAGTTTAACCGAAAATAAGGAGAGAAATTGCGACTGTTATATCCCCTTGGAGGTATAACGGGATGCCCCGAAAATGGGAGACGACTCTTTGTCGTCTACGCATTGGTCTCACACTGATGACACATGATGAGACATGAGTTTCTGCGGGCTGGCCAACACCAACCATATTGCGACAGTGAGGCATTTGTTGACTGAATGTCCCTCTTATAGCACAGAAAGAAATAGACATCAGTTTGAGCTCGAGGTGAAGATGGCAGGTTCATCCTTGCCAAGATCCTTGGACATGATGTGTCGTACAATGCTAGTGGCATTTTAAAATTTATATCGGAAGCAGGTCTTCTTAATGCTATTTAACTTTTACAACATATTTATTTTCTGGTTTTAATTGAATATTCTTTTATTCTTTATTTTATAATAAACGATATCGGCGTGAATGACCTTCCATGTCAGGATGCCAGAGAACTTCAAATTCATTCATTCATTCATAAAGGAAGAAGGTGGGCCCAACGATGCCACCACTCTCAACAGCTTTTTAACTTGTTTACGTTCCTAGCTCCATGCATTCTTGATAAAACTCTATATTCTGCCGCTACCTGTGACCTATCGTGTACTCTCAAGTGTCTCTGGAATATAATAAACCAATCATCATTATATAAACTACATCCATTACTGAATAGCCTCACCAACCTCGACTACACGGTTGTAGACCTCCGCCACGACAGCTTATTTCGGTCGAGACCTAGGACTTTAAAAACTGAATCGCTTCCAGAAATCTTCACTAGTCTATGAGTAAAATCATAGGGCCAGGATGCTGTTCGCTGCAACCTCACCATCCTTGTGACCTAAGGATGGGGATTTGGGGGGAGCCTATGGGTTTATCTGCTGAGTCATCAGCAGTCATTGCCTGGCCCTCCTTGGTCCTAGCTTTGATGAAGAGGGGGCTTGGGCGCTGATCATATGGTCAGTTTCTATGGCAATGTCACTGTCCCTTGCCTCTGCCATTCATGAGCGGACTTTAAACCTTCAAATGTTTTATTTGTTTATAGCAAATTGACAAAAAATGAATAACCTGTCTTTGTATGACTCCGAAAATAAATTACTGAAGGATTTATAACTAATAGCTTTTACTTCAAAGATCAAATTAAGAACAAAGAAATAAATGATGCACAAGGACATCCACAAATATATATGGACTTCACCATGTGCCAGTTATTATTATTATTATTATCATTATTATCACTAGCCAAGCTACAATCCTAGTCCGAAAAGCAAGATGCTATAAGCCCAAGGACTGCAACAAGGAAAAATAGCCCAGTGAGGAAAGGAAATAAGGAAATAAATAAAGGATGAGAAAAAATTGACAATCATTCTAAAAACAGTAACGTCAAAACAGATATGTCATATATAAACTAAAAAAAAAACTTATGTTAGCCTGTTCAACATAAAAACATTTGCTGCAACTTCGAACTTTTGAAGTTCTACTGATTCAACTACCCGATTAGAAAGATCATTCCACAACTTGGTAACAGCTAGAATAAAACTTCTAGAATACTGTGCTATTGAGCCTCATGATGGAGAAGGCCTGACTATTAGAATTAACTGCCTGCCTAGTATTACGAACAGGATAGAATTGTCCAGGGAGATCTGAATGTAAAGGACGGTCAGAGTTATGAAAAATCTTATGCAACATGCATAATGAACTAATTGAACAACGGTGCCAAAGATTAATATCTAGGTCGGGAATAAGAAATTTAATAGACCGCAAATTTCGGTCCAACAAATTAGATGAGAATCAGCAGCTGAAGACCAGACAGGAGAACAATACTCAAAACAAGGTAGAATGGAAGAATTATGTTATTTTCATTAGTAAAATAAATTTTTGAATATACTTACCCGGTGATCATATAGCTGTCAGCTCTGCTGCCCGACAGAAAAACCTAAGGACAAAATACGCCAGCGATCGCTATACAGGTGGGGGTGTACATCAACTGCGCCATCTGTCGAGCAGGTACTCAAGTACTCCATGTCAACACAGAACCAATTTTCTCCTCGGCCCACTGGGTCTCTATTGGGGAGGAAGGGAGGGTCCTTTAATATATGATCACCGGGTAAGTATATTCAAAAATTTATTTTACTAATGAAAATAACATTTTTCAATATTAAACTTAGCCGGTGATCATATAGCTGATTCACACCCAGGGGGGTGGGTAGAGACCAGCATTACATGTTGACATTATTATGAGCTAAGTATTTTGTATTTCATTTTAGCAGTTATTCAAAATAACAAACATAAAATAAATAAGTACCTGGTAAGGAAGTCGACTTGAACAATTACTCTGCCTTTTTAAGTACGTCTTCCTTACTGAGCCTCGCGATCCTCATAGGATGCTGAGCGACTCCTAGGAGCTGAAGTATGAAGGGTTGCAACCCATACTAAAGGACCTCATCAAAACCTCTAATCTAGGCGCTTCTCAAGAAATGACTTTGACCACCCGCCAAATCAAGTAGGATGCGAAAGGCTTCTTAGCCTTCCGGACAACCCAAAAACAATAATAAAACATTTCAAGAGAAAGATTAAAAAAGGTTATGGAATTAGGGAATTGTAGTGGTTGAGCCCTCACCCACTACTGCACTCGTTGCTACGAATGGTCCCAGAGTGTAGCAGTTCTCGTAAAGAGACTGGACATTCTTAAGATAAAAAGACGCGAACACTGATTTGCTTTTCCAATAGGTTGCGTCGATTATACTTTGCAGAGATCTATTTTGTTTAAAGGCCACGGAAGTTGCGACAGCTCTAACTTCGTGTGTCCTTACCTTCAGCAAAGCTTGGTCTTCCTCATTCAGATGGGAATGAGCTTCTCGTATTAACAGTCTGATAAAATAGGATAAAGCATTCTTTGACATAGGCAAAGATGGATTCTTAACTGAACACCATAAAGCTTCAGACGGGCCTCGTAAAGGTTTTTAAATAGAACTTAAGAGCTCTTACAGGACATAAGACTCTTTCTAGTTCATTTCCAACCATACGATAAGTTTGGAATATCGAACGATATTGGTCAAGGCCGAGAAGGCAGCTCGTGTTTGGCTAGAAAACCAAGTTGTAGAACATGTAGCCGTTTCGGATGAGAATCCGATGTTCTTGCTGAAGGCATGAATCTCACTGACTCTTTTAGCTGTGGCTAAGCATATCAGGAAAAGAGTCTTAAAGGTGAGATCTTTCAGGGAGGCTGATTGTAGCGGTTCGAACCTGTCTGACATAAGGAATCTTAGTACCACGTCTAAATTCCAACCAGGTGTAACCAAACAACGCTCCTTCGTGGTCTCAAAAGACTAAGGAGGTCCTGTAGATCTTTATTGTTGGAAAGATCTAAGCCTCTGTGACGGAAGACTGATGTCAACATGCTTCTGTAACCCTTGATAGTGGGAGCTGAAAGAGATCGTTCTTTCCTCAGATATAAGAGAAAGTCAGCTATTTGAGTTACAGAGGTACTGGTCGAGGATACGGATACTGACTTGCACCAGTTTCGGAAGATTTCCCACTTCGATTGGTAGACTCTAAGGGTGGATGTTCTCCTTGCTCTAGCAATCGCTCTGGTTGCCTCCTTCGAAAAGCCTCTAGCTCTCGAGAGTCTTTCGATAGTCTGAAGGCAGTCAGACGAAGAGCGTGGAGGCCTTGGTGTACCTTCTTTACGCGTGGCTGACGTAGAAGGTCCACCCTTAGGGGAAGTGTTCTGGGAACGTCTACTAGCCATCGAAGTACCTCGGTGAGCCATTCTTTCGCGGGCCAGAGGGAAGCAACTAGCGTCAACCTTGTCCCTTCGTGAAAGGCGAACTTCTGCAGTACCTTGTTGACAATCTTGAACGGAGGGAATGCATATAGATCTAGATGTGACCAATCTAGTAGAAAGGCATCTATATGAACTGCTGCTGGGTCCGGGATTGGTGAGCAAAATATTGGGAGCCTCTTGGTCATCGAGGTTGCGAAGAGATCTATGGTTGGCTGGCCCCAGGTGGCCCAAAGTCTCTTGCATACATCCTTGTGGAGGGTCCATTCTGTTGGAATTATTTGTCCCTTCCGACTGAGACAATCTGCCATGATATTCAAGTTGCCTTGGATGAACCTCGTTACTAGTGAAATGTCTAGACCTTTTGACCAGGTGAGGAGGTCCCTTGCGATCTCGTACCATGTCAGAAAGTAGGTCCCTCCTTGCTTGGAGATGTACGCCAAGGCCGTGGTGTTGTCCGAGTTCACCTCCACCACTTTGCCTTGAAGGAGAGACCTGAAGCTTTTCCAGGTCAGACGTACTGCCAGTAGCTTCTTGCAGTTGAAATGCATTGTCCTTTGACTCGAGTTCCATAATCCCGAGCATTCCCTACCGTCTAATGTCGCACCCCAGCCTACGTCCGATGCGTCCGAGAAGAGAACGTGGTTGGGAGTCTGAACAGTCAGGGGAAGACCCTCTCTAAGGTTGATATAGTCCTTTCACCAAGTCAGACCAGACTTTATCTTTCCGGAAACCGGGATCGAGACCGCTTCTAGCGTCTTGTCCTTTTTCCAGTGAAAAGCTAGATGGTATAGAAGAGGACGGAGGTGTAGTCTTCCTAGTGACACAAATTGATCCACGGATGACAGTGTCCCTACCAGACTCATCCACAGCCTGACTGGGCAGCGTTCCTTCTTCAGCATCTTCTGGATGGATAGCAGGGCTGGGGGTTGATCGTCTTGTTCAGCAACGTCCTCATCAGAGGGTTCCTCATCCGAAACTGATGAGGAAACGGCAACGGAGTGGGCAACGTCTGATTCGCTGAATACGGTCGCACTGGTGGATGCGTGACGGAGCCGGACGCAAAATCATGGCACTGCTGCACAGTCTGTGAACTGTCAACAACCATGGGTGCGCGAGGAAGTACAGCGTCAACCCGAAACTGTCTAGACTGTCTGGGTTGTGCAGTCAACACCCTACCGGGTTGCTGAGGTTGACGCACTGCGTCACAACAAGTCACCTCTGCTGGTTGTTGAACGTCTTCCTAGTGACACACTGAACGTCAACAACCACCTCCGAGCGTCGCTTAACGTCAACGTGCGACTGGCAACCCACACTGGGTCGCATCGGTGGAGGAACCACCTCAACTGGCAGACGCGAGTAGGATACCTCAGCGTCAACAGGGCGCACAACCAACCGGTAGGAAGGTTGTTGGCCAGAAGGTTCTTCTCCGTATTTAAGTCCTCTATCAAGGACACAAGCTTGGACTGCATGTCTTGCAGCAAAGCCCATTTAGGGTCTACGGGAGCAGGTGTGGCAACAGACGGGGTTAGCGACTGAGGCGGAACCATTTACCATCCCTGGAAGCCTTGTTATGTGTGCATAATAGTACAGCAAAACTTCAAAGGCTCGACAAAAGTTGAGAAGTTGACCTGTAAACAACTGGAGCGTCTCCTGGCTAGGCGCCAGGGCGAGTCTACCAGAATTGAGAAGTCTACCTGGGCAGAGGCATGAACTCCCAAGCCGAGAACTTCTCTCGTGTCCTATCAGACTCTCGCTCTATAAGCCAGTTTAAAAGAAGGGAAATCAAAGGCTGTATCCCTAAAACTCCTCCTGGTGCAAAAACCAGTCGCCTAGCCAACGTAACGCTCTCTAGGAGAGCGAGAGAGCACTAGCTTAACAACAACGGCTTCGAAGTAGCTAGGCCTAGTGTAAGTTCTGACGTGAGGCGAACGAGGAGCAGCAGTTACAAGATCCGGACGAAGATCCTTAAAAAATCATCATGATTTAATTTAAGTCCATAGGAGGCTAAGCAGCTTAAGGCTCCTCTCCAAATGACAGAGTCCTCAAAGGAATATCAGTAGGAGGGAGAACAGCACTTTCTCATCTACAGGAACCTTGTCCGAGAAAAGCTAGGTTATCTCAGTGAGGGTCTCACTGGTGCATTAGCAGCAGACCAGAAGGCAACGTTATGTAACTGCTTGACAGTCTGTGAACTGTCAAAAACTGAACTGTCAACCACAACAGGTGCGTGAGGACATACAGCACTGGTGCATTAGTAGCAGACCAGAAGGCAACGTCATGTAACTGCTTGACAGTCTGTGAGCTGGCAACAACCATAGCTGTGTGGGGAAGCAAAGCCTCTACTCCTGACTGACTAGTCTGCTGCGGGCGAGTAGCGGTAACCACACTGGGTTGCGGAGGTTGACGCACAGCGTCAAAACAAAGCAACTTAACTCCACCCTCCTGTTGTTGTGGCAACTCGCGAACGTCAACGGAGGGTAGCGTGCGTCTGTGAACGTCAACGTGCGGCTGGCAGGGTACACTGCGCATGGGAGGTGGAACTCTCACAGGCGGAGTGCGGGAGCAGGTAGCGTCAGCGTCTACTGTACGCACAACCGTGGTTGGTTGTAGGCTAACGGGTGCAGCGTCAACCTTCTCCGCACGATACTCCTGCATAAAAGATGCTAACTGTGTCTGCATAGACTGTAGCAAAGACCACTTAGGGTCTACAGCAGCAGGTGCGGCAACAGACGGTGTTACTGCCTGTTGCGGTACCACTTTGCCTCTCTTAGGAGGTGTGCAGTCATCGGAAGACTGCAGCGAGTCCGAACTGACCCAGTGGCTACACCTGGGCCGTTGGACTTGCGCGGAAGAGACCGACTTGCGCTTAATAAGCTGCGAGACCTTGGTCCAAGGTTTCTTACGAGAAACCTCTTCCGCAGACGAGGAATAAATGGGCTCTCTCGTCTTTGTGTGGGTGGGGCGATCTTGGGTAGATACGCCCGAAACCACGGAGGGAAAACGTCTGTTCGTTGATCAAGGCCTGACGAACCCATAAGTCGTTCGACATTACTTCTCCCCTGGGCTTGGGAGCTTGCAAGAGGTCCCGGACTAGGTGAACGACAGGCACGAACAGACGAACCCTCGGACGCAACACTGTAACACTTTGCGCATATCACTTTATCACTTCGATTTTCTGTTTTGCACTTATTTCACTGAAATCGAAATTAATACTAGCAAAAACAGAAAACATATATAAAGATAAAGAATTCAGTGGCTGGAAAAGAGACTAAACACTAGTTCAAATAAACTACGTTTACAATCTCTCACCGCACATAGCCTGGGGACAAGAATAAAACCCTAGAAACGTTTTACCTTCTTCCCCGTACAGCGACTAGGGAGGAGAGTAACACGAGAACAACGTTACCCGCTTGAACGGAACGTTTTTTCTCCTCTCTCTCCCTCCGTCTCTATCTCTCTCTCTCTTTCTCTCTTGATTTCGCACCTGAGAGAAGAGCCCAATTATATATCGTCAAAACATGTTATTTGGCTAAAGGAAAAAACTGAAAGGTTTTCCAAATAAAAAGTTCCTTTAATTTAGAATTTAAACCATTTAAGCTAAGAAAGAATGAACGAAACGTCAGAATCGATTTACTCTTACTGCAAAGTGAAACCGTGATACACTCTCTCTCTATCGTAACGATAGAGCGCATGTTGAACGTCCTGAACGTCAACAACTGCGTAGTCTAAAAAACCAAACGTTAGTTCATCTTTGAAAACAGCACGAGACTATCAAAGAAATTCTTTCATAAAACATTAAATTTAAAAAGTTTTAAATTCTTTAAAGGCTAAATACGATATAACGGGCCCAACGTTGATCAACTTCGGTTCCAAGTTAGGACCGCCTACCATCAGGAAAGGTCGCACACAAACAAAACACAAAAATTCATTCTTATATGCTTATAATAAATGGAAAGTTAATCGAAGAGGCCTAATAAAGGCGGAGAGATATAAAATATATAGATCTATAACGTGTTAAGCAAAATTACTAAAAACCTAAACACACTTCCGTCTAAGGGAAGGGTCGGCCATTTAAAAGTGAAAGAGAGTCCATACTCTCTTTGTCACCATAATTAAATCTATCCAAAACGAGTTCAAGTTTTGAGATGAAGATAAAACCCCTGCATAGCGAAAGCTCAAAACTGGAATAGTGTACTTCACCAAATAGTTGTGAAAACAAATCCAGTTAGTAACAGCGTATTTAGTAGGTCTTGCCAGTGGCACGACAGAGAGAAAATTGGTTCTGTGTTGACATGGAGTACTTGAGTACCTGCTCGACAGATGGCGCAGTTGATGTACACCCCCACCTGTATAGCGATCGCTGGCGTATTTTGTCCTTAGGTTTTTCTGTCGGGCAGCAGAGCTGACAGCTATATGATCACCGGCTAAGTTTAATATTGAAAAAAAAACACTTCTTCAGAATAGACTGATCACCGAAAATCTTGAAAGACTTTCTCAATAGGCCATTTTTTTGTGCAATTGAAAAAGACACAGATCTAATGTGTTTCTCAAAAGTAAATTTGCTTTCGAGAATCACACCTAAAATTTTAAGTCATACAAAGTTAAAGAAACATTGTAACAAAAATCAAGTAGATCACTTTGCCATTAATAAAGAGAGAAGGAGGACTCTGAGAAATGTAAGAAGCTATAGAGGTGCAGATACTGGTAGTGACCACCAGCTTCTCATTGCCTCACTGAAATTAAAACTGAAAGGACCCAACAAAAATGTAGATGGAATACCTAGGTTTCATTCAACTAAGCTTCTAGATGAGCACAGAGAAACATTTCCAATTGAATGTAGGAATCGATTTCCAGTCTTGGAGACTAAGAGACGAAGAACAGACAATTAATGAAGAATGGTGTGATATTAAGAACATATATCAGTCAGCTGGTAGTGAAGTTTCGGGCATGCAGTTACAAGCAGAAAACCATAGATATAAAATGATACTTGGGATACTACTAAAAGGAGACAGACTGAAATTGATTGTTGAAAGTTTTCGAGGAAGTAATGAAAATTTCAAGGTAGAGCATGCTAAGTATTCCAGTATTAATGTGAGGTAAAAAAAAAAAAAAACAATAAGCCAGGAATGACTGGAGAGAATATTTAGACAGGAAAAAAAAATGATGCTGACAAAGTTATGAATTTAGAGAGTGGCTATGGTGTAAAAATTACTCACAGAATTATTAATGAAATCTACACTGGGGCAAAGAAGAAGAAGCATATATCCATCAAAGAGAGAGAGAGAGAGAGAGAGAGAGAGAGAGAGAGAGAGAGAGAGAGAGAGAGAGAGAGAGAGAGAGAGAGAGAGATGGATCTGTTATAACAACAGAAGATGAAAAAAGGCAACGTTGGATGGAACACTTCAGTAAGGTCATGAATAGGAGATATGAAGGGAATAATTTGATTGATATACCCGAAGCTGAGGAAGACCTTGATGTGCCCATAAATGAATTCAGTGTGTTTGAAGTCGAAGCTTTTCTTAAAAAACTCAAGAGATGGAAAGCCCCTGGATACGATGGAATAACTGCTGAGATGATATTGGCCGAATATGAAGTGGCCCCCAGAATACTTATAAGATTATTTTGTAGAATGTGACGTGAAGAGGCAAACTTTGATGAATAGGAGTTAGGAATAGAAAAAAAAACTGACTGATTGAAATAATTACAGAGGCATTCCACTTACGCCAGTTGTCATGAAAATATATATGCTCATTCTAAAGAGACTAGAGAGAAAGACTGATGAAAAGCTGAGAGATGAATAAGCAGAATTTAGAAAAGGTTGAAGTTGTATTGACCAAATTTTCATTTTAAGACATGTGGTACAGCAATGTGTAGAATATAGAAATCCACTTTTGATGGCATTTGTGGACTATAAAAAAAACCTTTGATAGTGTGCACCGGACAATTTTGAGGAGATTCCTGCGTTATTATGGAGTTCCTGTTAAATATGTATATTTGATTAAGTCTGTTCATGAGCATAGCAAGTGCAAAGTTAACGTTAATGGAGTCCTATCAAATGAATTTCCAGTGAACACAGGAGTACTCCAAGGGAATGTGTTGCCACCTATGTTGTTTATTCTCCTCATGGATTGTGTAATGCATAGAATAGCTGGGGATGGTGGAGGATTGAACTGGATTGGTAACGGGAAATTAGAGTACTGTATGCTGATGACGCTGTCCTTATTAACGGAACACCGCAGGACTTGCAAAGATTGCTTACCATAATGCATGAAATATCACATGAGATTGGGCTCAAGATAAATAGAAGAAAGACAGAGATGATGAGAACGTAATATGCAATGTAGATGAAATATCATTGGAAGGAGAAAGGATTAATGGGGTGGAATCATTTAAATATTTAGGAACTGATCTCTAATACAGGATCTTTAGAATATGAGCTTAATGAAAGATTGAAAAAAGCAAATCAGACAATGGCTAGGTTAAGTAAAATTTGGAAATCAAATTGCCTGAAATTACATATAAAAATCAGACTATATATCAGTTTAGTGAGATCAGTGTTACTCTAGGGACATTAGTCGTGGTATGACAATGAAACAATATCCAACAGATTTTCTAAATTTGAGAACAAAGCCCTCAGAAGAATATTGGGAGTTAAATGGCAGGACAGTATTAAAACGAAATTAAAAGAAAGATTACTCTAGTGCCATATGTGGACGAAATCATGTTGAGGGGTAGATGGAGATGGTTTGGGCATGCTCTTCGCACTACCCATGAGAGATTAGTCAACCAACCGTTCAATTGGGCTCCATAAGGCATTAGTAAAGTTGGAAGACCCAGGCCTACATGGTACTGATAATGAACTACATGTAACCGCAGAAAGTAGGGTCACGTTTTAGGTTTGTGGACAAGCGTTGTCTCTTCCATGGAGAAAGTCTAAGTTCAATACATTTAACGAAATCAAAAAAGATAATATTATAAACTACCCAACTGGAACATTGTTATTCTTATCAAGGTAATATTACGAGAGAGAGAGAGAGAGAGAGAGAGAGAGAGAGAGAGAGAGAGAGAGAGAGAGAGAGAGAGAGAGAGAGAGAGAGGGGTCATATGCGAGCGCCTAATTTAACGTAGTATCCATTTTCTAAAAAGTTATATTAAACAAAGAAAATGAATACTATCATTGTATAGGGGGACTAAGACATTAATTCTTTCTCCGTCTATATAGTAGTACCCGTGGAAGGGTAGTGCCACCGGCAAACCTTATGCGGCACACTGTAAGCATTTCTTAAGGATCTTTGCAGAACCCTTCAGCCTCTAGCTGTACCAACTTCTCTTAATTCTCTTGTCATCATAAAAATTCAAAATCAATCTATCCATATTTTTGCGTTTCTCACAGTTTCTCCAACACAGCAATAATATTTCATTCACTATTTCATCTCCCTGTCTATAACTCACTCTCCTAGAGTTAC
Organism: Palaemon carinicauda; assembly: GCF_036898095.1. Lineage (NCBI taxonomy): Eukaryota > Metazoa > Arthropoda > Malacostraca > Decapoda > Palaemonidae > Palaemon > Palaemon carinicauda. The sequence goes on along the minus strand of NC_090743.1, from coordinate 126,911,356 downwards.
TCACTCAAACATTCATTCATAAAACGTCTAATCACAACCGCCCACCCTTATAACGCAAACCTGTAACCCATTCTTTTCTATTTAACAACCACACTACTGGCGAGATATTACATTCTTCACCACACAACACCAACACCACATTACAAGAAGCTTCTCTGTCCAGTACATTATTAACGTGTTTCAATGGCCTGGCGCTAGGCCCAGGGAGGTCATTCATTTCCGAAATATAACGGGAGGGGGGGGGGACGATCACTAATAAGGAATAAAAGATTATGGAATGAAGGAAAGGGTTAAAAATTGATTGATACAGTTAGGACTCCATAGAAAACACTTGATCCAGATCACTTTTTTCTCACACAAAACTACATTGCTCTTTCAGGATCAATCCTTCTGATACGCCTTGCATTCCTGCATATATTAAGCAACTTTCTGATCTTATCACTAAATTAACACTTCTATATGGCTTAAACAAACTCCCTTGTCACATTTCTCTCAATCAGATATACCTTACACAATATGGACAGTCACTAGTGCCTTTTTGTACTCCACACTTATACCTTCTCGCCTATTAACATCAGCAGTGCCTTTTACATCCGCCAAGATCTGCCTCTCTTATCTCCCCTACATTTAATAACTTCTAAAATGCCAACTGCATTCACGCTGTATTATTAGCATTATTATTACTAGCCAAGTTACAATCCTAGTTGGAAAAGCAGGGTGCTATAAGCCCTAGGGCTCCAACAAGGAGAATGCTAATTGAGGAAAGGAAATGAATAAACTACAAGAAACGAAACATATTAAATACTAAAATCTATATCTAGTCATTACATTTTCATTCTACATTTCCTTTTCTCATTACACTTCACTTTGACTCATGTTATTCCTCGAATGATTTTATTTCTCATTTGCACTGGAAATTCCTTTTATTTTATTCCATTGAAATTTTACTTTTAACAAATCTTTTGCTTTACCTTCATCCTTTCTATGACATTGAACACTAAATCATTCACTGATGCCACGTTAATCTCATCCTTGAGTTTTGCATTGACGTAATAAACTGTCTCTAGTTCTATACTCCTAACACCTTTCCTGATTAAATCTATTACGTTGCTTCTTCCAAATCATTCCTCTATAACAAAAGCTAACATTAAACCGAAAAAAAATCACAACTCTTCTCTCTATTAAATCCTTCAGTTTTCTAATCCACCTACTCTGTACCAAAGCAGCTCTTCTAGGAGAGGGACACCCTAAAATCAAACAATTGTTCTCTAGTCTTGGGTAGTGCCATAGCCTCTGAACCATGGTCTTTCACAGTCTTGGGTTAGAGTTCTCTTGCTTGAGGGTTCACTCATGCACACTATTCTATATGATTTCTCTTCCTCTTGTTTTGTTAAACTTTTTATAGTTTATATAGGAAAATTTTATTTCAATGTTGTTACTCTTCTCAAGATACTTTATTTTTCCTTGTTTCCTTTCCTCACTGGGCTATTTTCCCTGTTGGGGCCCCTGGGCTTATAGCATTTTGTTTTTCCAACTAGGGTTGTAACTTACATAATAATAATAATAATAATAATAATAATAATAATAATAATAATAATAATAATAATAATAACATACTTAAACAATTATTTTCACAGTAATTTTCTACCCACAAAGTGTAGATAGGTTTAGGAGTTAAACCCCAATGGCAGTATAGCCTAATCAAAATACCTACCGGTAAAAGAGTTGTAAAATAACACTGAAATACCAAAAACAAGTAAAAAAAATTCAACTCCATACAATTTAAATACTATTGTCATTAATAATACCAAAACAACAATAACACTGATTATTATTATTATTATAATTGTTATTACTTGCTAAGCTACAACCCTAGTTGGAAAAGCAGGATGCTATAATACCAGGGGCTCCATCAGGGAAAATAGCCCAGTGAGGAAAGGAAACAAGGAAAAATAAAATATTTTAAGAGCAGTAACAAGTTACAACATTAAAATAAATATTTCCTATATGAACTATGAAAAAAAATTAACAAAACAAAAGGAAGAGAAATAAGATAGAATAGTGTGCCCGAGTGTAACCTCAAGCAAGAGAACTCTAATCCAAGACAGTGGAAGACCATGGTAAAGAGGCTATGGCATTACCCAAGACTAGAGAACAATGGTTTGATTTTGGAGTGTACTTCTCATAGGAGATTTGCTTACCATAGCTAAAGAGTCTCTTCTACCCTTACCAAGAGGAAAGTGGCCACTGAACAATTACATTGCAGTAGTGAACCCCTTTGGTAAAGAAGAATTGTTTGGTAATCTCAGTGTTGTCAGGTGTATGAGGACAGAGGAGAATATATAAGGAATAGGCCAGACTATTCGGTGTCTGTGTAGGCAAAGGGAAACTGAACCGTAACCAAAGAGAAGGATACAATTTAGTACTGTCTGCCCAGTCAAAGGACCCCATAATTCTTTAGTGGTAGTATCACATTGGGTGGCTGGTGCTATGGCCAACCTACTACCTATAGTATTATCAATAATAATAATAATAATAATAATAATAATCGCCATCATCATCATAGTTAAGCTACAACCCGAGCTGGAATAGCAGGATGCTACAAGCCCTTAGGCTTCAACAGGGAAAGCAGGCTAGTGAGGAAAGGAAATAAGTAAACTATATATGAGGAGTAATGAATAAAAAATATAAAATATTTAAAGATCAGTAACAATTTTAGATTAGATCTGTCATAAACAAACTATGAAAAGAGACATGCCGACCTGTTCAACATCAACATAAAAGCATTTGCAACAAGTTTGAACTTCTGAAGTTTAAAGGTTACTCATTATTAGCAGAGGCTAAGGACAGTGACAGTGCCCTGGGAGGACAATACTCTAAAGACTGACCCTATAAGCCTATGATCAGCAACCCAGGTCCTCTCCAACAAGGTAGTACCAGGGAGGATCAGGCAATGGCTGCCGATGACTCTGCAGAGAGACCTATAGGTACCCCCCGAAACATCCCTCCATGGCTCACAAGGATGGTGAGGTTGCAACGACAAAAGGAACTAATGAGTTTGAGCAGGACTCGAATTCCCATCCAACATATCTCCAGGCAGGGACGTTTCCAGAAGGCTGACCACAACCCCTCTAATGCTAGATTAGGAAGATCATTCCACAATCTGATCACAGTTGGAATAGAATTTCTAGAATACTGCATAGTATTAATTCTTATGATGGAGAAGGCAAGACTATTAGAATTAACTGAATAAAGTACCTAGTACTATGCACAGGATGGTAAATTCTAGGAATAAATGAATAAAAAGGATAGCCAGAATTATGACAATTTGTATGCAGTATGCATTGGTAAATAACTGAATGACAGTGCCACCGAGTAATATCTTGATCAAAAATAAATTCAATAGACCACATTTTTTTTGTCAAACAAATCAAGATGACAGTCTGAAGCTGAAGACCAGACTGAAGAACAACACTTGAATAAAGGCAAAATGAAAGACTTAAAACACTTCTTCAGAATAGATTAATCACAGAAAATCTTGAGGGCATGAACCGCTGACCAGTGAGACAACAAGGAAACACCATGTTCCCTCAATTGGCTGCATCTAAAAATTAATAATAAACAGTGAATACTCAGGATATTGAAGTAATTGTAACAACTCTAATTCAATTCGTGTTTTATTGTTACAAATAACTGTTTACAAGCAATCTGTAAAAGATTTATTTTAATGTTGTTATTTTTCTTAAAATATTTCATTTTAACTGTTTATTACTTCTCTTGTAGTGTTTATTCCTTTATTTTCTTTCCTCACTGGGCTATTTTTTTTTCCTGTTGGAGCCTTAGGGCTCACGGTATCCTGCTTTTCCAGCTAGGGTTGTAGCTTGGCTTATAATAATAATAATAATAATAATAATAATAATAATAATAATAATAATAATAATAATAATATCAATATTAATAATAATAATATCAATAATAATAATAATAATAATATCAATAATAATAATAATAATAACAATAATAATAATAATAATAATAATAACAACAATAAGTCCTTTATTCAGTTAGGCAAGAGAAGGCACTCTTTAATATTTGTTTTTATTTTGTGGCTGATGATAAGACTAGATATTGTTTGGTAAAGGCAGAAGAAAAAAAATATTGGGCCTACTATCCCCCATTATCTCTGAAATAATCATAATACCTAACATATTTGGCAACCAACTCAACAATTCTTCCTGGAAAATGGTAAACATAAAAGTTATGGAATTTTCCCAACCAATTAAGAAGTTCCTATCTTTGAAATTGTTATAACCAATCACAGAAAGGAGGTGAGAACATCAATGATTGCAGCATGAATCCTCTACATAACAACCAACACTACTAGTAATCATCAATATTATTCATCATTAATTGCAAGGCTACAACCCTAGTTGGAAAAGCAGGATGCTATAAGCCCAAGGGCTCCAACAGAGAAAACAGCCCAGAGAGAAAGGAAATAAGGAAACTAACAAACCGCTAGAAAAGTATTGAACAATTAAAATATTCTACGAACAGTAACAATATACTGAATAAACTATAAAAAATTAAAAATACAATAGGAAGAGAAATAAGATAGAATGGCATGCCCGAGTGTACCCTCAAGCAAGAAAACTCTACCCATAAATTACATATTAACTACAAGCTTTTGCAAAATATCATAGAAAAATAAAAAATCCTTATGAAAACGACATCCAATTTTTTGTCGAAAAAAAAAAAATTAAGTCAGATCTAGATCTTGAAAATTACCCGAAATAAATCTGAGTAGGCCTACTAGTTGTAGCCAAAACAAAATATGATAAAAAAAAAATCACTGCATAACAGTGTACACAAGCGATGATTTTACAATTAATCCGAAATGTATTGCAAAAATAATTGACTTTCAACCGCTTATTTGGCCAAGTCAAGACTAAGTTATCAAAATTGTATTTTAAGTGATTATGGCTTATACATGTAAAAAAAAAATAATAATAAGAAATTATCACAATAATACCTTGAAGTCTGAAACAAATTATTGTAACGGTCTATAAATTTTTTCCCCAAAATTATAATAGCCAACATTAGAATAATATTCTATAATGAAGCCAAGGTGAATTATATGCTTAATAAACATTGTAATCAAACCACTGTCACGTAATACAATACGGAATTGTAGTCTTCTGTAAACTGTATGTAGCCTACTGTACTATGGGTAACATCAAAAATTTCACATGACTGGTAATAATAACACAGAGGCTACACATCTATACTTTTGTATTCACACAATACTGAAATAATAGTTGAATGTTCTGCTATAGGCCTAGTATTTTAACTTCCATTCAGACAAGAGGCTTTCGAAAACCCAACATTCTCTATGAAAAAAAATATAAATGCAATTAAATGTCACGATATTGTTGACCTTCTCATTGTAAAATCATGCTACTCCATTGTGAATTACTAATTACATTCAATTATTGCATAATATATGATAAAGTAACCACATTCAAATGATGCCATATTGTTTACATTCGATCAGCTGACCACCGTAGCCTAAACTTATTTCACTTTGCTCATTGCACATTTTGGGGGTAAAGCCTCTGCAATATTGCACGCTGGTACATACAACCATTGATTAGTAACGTTATCAAAGCTATTTAAAACGATACATTAAATTAATGAATGCCATTCCAACAGAATGCCAAGGTTAAGGTATATGGACATGACAACTACACATGATTTCAACAGCAACATGATAATTCATAGACATGTACTTACAACACAGATGTTCATATTCCTCGGATCTTCTTATTCTTCGATTAAACACGCAATATTCACTCGAAAATCGACACAAACACAAGAAAGACAAACAACGCGAGCAACTTCGGCTATGAGTCTTCTTCTACACATGGAATAGAGCAGTGTTGCCAGATCTGGGGATTTCTCCCTAGATTTGAGGTTTTTGGGTGTCGGATGAAGATATTGTAAAAATTTCTATGAAGAAACAAATGTGAGTAAACTTTTATATTGTTGCAATTAGTTTAATTGCACTTATATGTAGTATAGTGAGTAATTTCTATATTGGTGAAGCCTACATGATAAGAAGAAAATATATCTGGAAATGGGGATTTTTTGGGTTGTTTTGGGGATTTCTAGACCACATCTGGCAACACTGGCGGCCACGGAGCGGGAAACGAACAAATAATACAAGAGTGGAGTTTCCACCTACCTTTATTTAATACTTAGCAAGAGTCGTTTCTCATTCTTACTTAATTTGTTTTTGATAATTGTTGCTTTATACTGCAACATAATATATATATATATATATATATATATATATATATATATATATATATATATATATATATATATATATATATATATATATATATATATATATATATATATATATATATATATATATATATATTACAAAAATTAATACAAATATATTTCTGAAATTCTGAGCTCAAACAATAATAATGCTTTTACGAATGTTTGCAACTTTTGTTGCAAGATCTGGCACTACCAAAAAATTTATAGTAATTATCGCCTCTTGCATCGTGACTATAATCCAAATTGATTGAGAATTCATAATAATTTTCAGTGATACATTAATAATGTCAATGACACACTGAAAACCATTCACAGACAGCTCGTCGGAGTTTTGCAATAGGACAAAAGGAAAATGTAATTGACAAGGTTTGTGGTTAACTGTCCGGACTTATCTACGCTTTTTTTTTCAGAAAAGGCAATAGAACCAGCTGGGAGTGAAAATGGGGGATAAAATGGTATATAGGCCTATTATGCACATATCACCATGTCCCTATTGCCAGTAAGTTGAATCAATGTTTCTTTAATTATTATTTCTAGACTCTGCCTGACGTTCAAACTTGTACATTCCTTATGACGTTTTACATTAACATAATGAGTAGTCCACTTGCTCTTACAGACTTTAGTATTTCTTTTCAATTAGGATTACTTACTTACATCAAATATCATCTTATTTTGTGTGCTCATATCGGGGCACTCCTTAACTATCCCCAGTGGTGGCATTCCTATGATTATTATTTGTTTCACAATCTCCTCTCTTTATCTCTAGTGTACCCTATCCTTCACCTAGGCTCTTGTCATTGATACAATCTCCTGTATTATACATTCACATCAAATTCCTCTCATGTTAGGTACTATTCGAAATCAGTGTGAATCATGCAATAGGAGGAAGAACGTTTAGTTATGCTGCACCGAGACTCTTCAGCGACCTTCCACTCGATGTCAAGAATAGCACAAATGTAGCAGCTTTCAAGAAAAACCTGAAGACTTATCTTTTTAGGAAGTGTTATAATAGTGACCTGAAAACCATTAAGCCTGAATACAAATGCTAGCGAAATAACTGATAAGATACAGAGCAAAATATTAACTGGAAAGAAATTATTTTTTTCACACACCAAGGCCCGCCTGAACAGACTTTAGTGTCTGATGGAGGGCGAGAAATAAACCCGTAAAAGTAAAGTACCCTTCCTCTTGAATTCCCCCAACAATGATTGAATCTTTGAAGAGGACATCCTCCCGTTTTTATTAATTTCTAATCCAGTTCATCTACTCCTTTCAATGGAATCATAATTGAACATCTCCCTTCTATTAGAATTTTATCTGCTCACGTTATTTCAGAATTATCACAGAGACATCGCATGTCTTAATTTGCTGAAACTATTCATTCTAAATTAGGTGCATTATATGGAAACTGATATTCATTCGCTAGTGTATAGCACATAGCTCTCTTACGTAGACAACTTTATCTTATGCTCCCATTTCCACTAGAACTGAAACAAAGATTAAAGGCAATTTGCTTGATTAATTATCATAGCCAGACCATTAACCATCTCTCTCTCTCTCTCTCTCTCTCTCTCTCTCTCTCTCTCTCTCTCTCTCTCTCTCTCTCTCTCTCTCTCTCTCTCTCTCTCTCTTTAAAAATGCTGGCTGAATAATTAGATAGACATGAACACACAAGCACACCCCTTTTACCAAGTTTCTTGTAATTTTTATAGAAGATATTTATTTTTGTTAAAAGTGTATTATTTCAATCCCGGTGTTTTCACACTACCCTCTCGTATCCCAGTTAAATAATTGAAGTAAGAAGTTGTTTGAATAGTTCTTAATAATAATTACCCATTTTTGTTTTGAGTGTACTCAAGAGACCTTTGGATATTCAGTGTTTTTATATATTGCTGTCTGGGAGTTATAAAACTATCTCAGAGCTCGGGTATTAATATTTTCAAGTGTAACAGATTTAATGTAAAAACAAACAGGTTGTAAGGACAGAGAGACAAGCGTCACCAAGATCAACTGATCCTTTATTCGAATGTGCACGGGAGTATATTATAAGGTGCGGACGGAAAGGTAGGATGACGCTGGCGCCAAATCAGATTGAAGTGCCCGCCAAAATATATGTGTTTTCTTACACTTACAAATATATGAATTATGGGTTAACAGAAACATGTTATGAAATGATACATATGTTGAAATGTAGCTCTGGTAGAGCGGAATATATATACATGGGAAACCACAGTGTGGCGAAAAGAGAATTCAAATAAATAAGTAGTTTGTCGATTTTCTGGACGACGAAGGGATCGGTGTCCTTACAAGTACTCCCCCCCCCCCCAAGACATCGGACGGCGTAGAGGGCTGATGATCAATCTTCGTATCTTTTCGGGCGTCGGAGGGTTCCTCTTGTTTTTGAACGGAGGGGCGCGATGGCGGTCGGTGTAAGGATCTCTTCCTCTTGTCGTCGTTTGATGATTTTTCTTTCGTTGGGCGGCTTGTTTTGAGGCGGAACTCTGGATCTGCCAGGTCCGGCGGAGGCGGTGTCGCTTCCTTCGAGAAACGCTGGTTTCACGCAGTCTATTGAGACCCAGTCCTCTTGGCCATGGACGTCGAGAAGGAAGGCTTTCGTTGTCTTTTTAATTACCCGGTAGGGGCCTCGATAAGGTCTAGTCAGTGGTTGTCGATGAGCGTCGACACGGACGAAAACGTACCTGCAGTCATCCAGGCTCTTTGGCTTGAAGTGCTTGGTTCTGTCCTGGTAAGTTTTGAGACACGGCCTGAACTTCCTGGCGATGTCCCTTAGGTGATCCAGCTGCGTGTCGTCGGTTGATGAGGGAAAGAATTCGCCAGGAACTGCGAGCGCTTCCCCGTAAACCTTTTCGGCGGGCGAAGGTTCGCCGTCTGCGCGAGGGGCGGTGCGAAGGCCGAGGAGTACCCAAGGAAGTCGGGATTTACAGTCCCCATCGGTGCAGCTCACCATCAGGGACGCCTTGAGGGCGCGGTGAGTTCTTTCGACCATGCCGTTTGCCGCGGGGTTGTATGCCGTGGTGCTGTGGAGTGTCGTCCCCATCAGGTTCGCCAAAGCGAGCCATATTTCTGAGAGGAAAGCAGGGCCTCTGTCTGTCGTGATGTCGTCAGGAACGCCAAACCTGCTCACCCAGCTTGACAGGAGGGCTTCGGCGCACGCTTGAGTCGTAGCTTCGGTCATCGGCGATGCCTCCAACCACCTCGTGGAGCGATCGATGATCGTAAGCAGGTAGCGAGTAGATCCAGAAGGGGGCAATGGTCCCACGACGTCGATGTGTATATGACCAAAACGTCTTTTTGGCTGGGGAAAATCGCCTACCCCCGATTTGGTGTGACGGCTGACCTTGCTTGACTGGCAGTTGATGCATGACTTCGCCCATTCCCGGGCGTCCTTTTTTATCCCTGGCCAGACAAACTTTTCAGACAGAAGGCGAGCGGTGGTGCGTCCTGAGGGGTGTGAAAGTCCATGGATGATATCAAATATTTTCCTTCTGCAGGAGGCTGGTATCCAGGGACGTGGGCGGCCCGTGCTGGTGTCGCAAAGAATAGTTACTCCTGCTGGTCCGAGGGGAATCGCACTTATCTTGAGCGCGGATGGCCCCGTCAGGTGATCCTGTGCTTCTGTCGGTGCGTTGTTCGGTTGCGAGATTGGCGTAGTCGATTCCCAGGTGGGTCGCGTCAATTTCAATCCTTGAAAGGGCGTCCGCGACTGGGTTTTTCTTTCCTGGGACGTAACGTATGGTGCACCCGAGTTCGGCGATTGATGCGAGATGACGTTGTTGTCGGGAGGACCATGCGTCCGTCGATTTCCTGAAGGCATGTACGAGGGGTTGATGGTCCGTCGCGATTGTGAAGGGAGTACCCTCCAAGATGTGCCTGAAGTGGCGGACGGCGAGGTAGACGGCGAGGAGTTCCCTATCGAAGGTGCTGTATCTTGTTTCGGCGGGTTTCAATTTCTTGCTGAAGAATGCCAGCGGTCGAGGAGAACCATCAACGAGTTGCTCCAGCACAGCCCCACAGGCGACGTTGCTGGCGTCGGTCGTTAGTCGCAGGGGCGCGTTGTCGTCAAAATGAGCCAGGGTGGTGGCATTTGCAAGGGCATCCTTCGTCTGGGCGAATGCCGGTGTGGCGGGATGTCAACAAAAACAACCCCCACACCCTTAATCACTCTACTTCCAAAATATCCCACAATACAAACTTTCCCCTTACTTTACTTCAAACTGGACTGTTGCTCGAAGGGAAAAACAAACAAAACATAACCTTAAAACTATATTTACTGCAACAAAAAAAAAACAAAAATCACACATCATTAAACAAACTTAACACAAAAACAGACAGAAATAGCACTTTTATATTTATATATTATAGCTGTGTGTGTGGGTACACAGAACTCACCAATAATCGAAAAAAAAATAGTATCCTTTACATAAACCCAACACCGTCAGTCCACATACAGTACCGAAAAACACTTACCCACACACAGTACCGAAAAACACTTACCCACACACAGTACCGAAAAACACTTACCCACACACTAAAATAAATAACTTAATATTGAACCCAATCGTATACCACAACCCAGAAATAAATCACATCTAACACCAACATAAGCGAGAACGCCAAAATATTAAATATATAAGTTGTGTGGTAACCGTAGTCCACAGACTCCACACACTGGCAACAATCCTTGTAGCCAATTGCCACAACTTCCAGGCAAACAATAACTAGAGTCAATTCGACTGTCCATTCACATTATCGGTGTTCATCATCATTATGTCATCATCATCATCATCATAAGGAATAAATCTATTTCCAGCCGGGTCGTCAACGCTCAAATTCTCTATTTATATAAATATCCGCAGTCTAACTATGTTCATTGTACGGTCCAGGTCGTCATCATCAAGCTATTCATGCAAAGCACACGGCTGGCAAACACCACCTTCCAGGCCAAACTAAACCTCCAAGGAGTCTAAAGGAGCCTAAAGGAGGAATTACGGCCTGCAATAAAAAAGAAAAAAAAACGCTTACGAAAACTCCTAACTAACTAAACTATCGTACTATAATCAAAGATAAATAATAAACTTTCTATCACTCATGAACGCGCCTAACAAAAATAAATAAAAACGGTACTTACTCAGAATATAAAAAAACACTAAACAGCCGGCTTTCGAAGAACAAAAAAAAAAAACAACCGACTCCTTCCACAGTCCGAGATCCAATGCTTTCGCCCAAGACATTCATCACCACCCTATCCTAGCTAAAAAAAATGTAAACAAACAACCTCAAATATACCAACAATCTTTCCAACTTCAAACAATCATTCGCTAATTACCCTTTTTCTTCGGGGCGCACCGCGGACACACAAACGCACATACACACATATTCTCTCGCGCACGCGCGATCTAGCAAAACTAAAGCAAATTAAATTCTCTCTCTCTCTCTCTCTCTGACAAAACTAAAGCAAATAAACTCTTTCTTTCTTTCTTTCTCTCTCTCTCTCTCTCTCTCTCTCTCTCTCTCTCTCTCTCTCTCTCTCTCTCTCTCTCTCTCTCTCTCTCGCTCACAAAACTAAGCAAATAAACACTTTCTCTCTCTTGCGGTTTGACAAAACTTAAGTAAATAAACACTCTCACTCACTCACTCACTCTCTCTCTCTCTCTCTCTCTAATGACAAAGCTAAAGCAAATAAAATGTCTCGATTTAACAATACTAAAACAACTCTCTCTCTCTCTCTCTCTGTGACAAAACTAAAGCCAATACTGTAAACACTTTCTCTCTCTCTCTCTCTCTCTCTCTCTCTCTCTCTCTCTCTGACAAAACTTAAATAAACACACTCACACACTCACTCTCTCTCTCTCTCTCTCTCTCTCTCTCTCTCTCTCTCTCTCTCTCTCTCTCTCTCTCTCTTGATTTGGCAAACAAAAAATAAATTAAAATAAAATTAATCCTCCACACCGGTTGCTGGGGCAAACCCCACTCGAGTTTTTTTGCTTTTCCTTTCAGGACGTCGTCGAGGGGTGACAGGGTTTGTGCGATGTTGGGGATGAAGCGCCTGTAGTAATTGACCATCCCTAGGAACTCCTGAAGTTGGCGGATGGACGTAGGTATCGGGAACTTTCAGATGGCGTCGACCTTCGTTGTCATGGGTTTTACCCCGCACGAGGATACGCGGTGACCAAGGAAATCCACTCCTTCCGCACCGAACGTGCATTTGTCGAAACGTACGACCAGGCCGTTCTCCTGTAGGCGTTTGAGGACGGTGCGGACGTGCCTCCGGTGTTCCTCCTTGGTTTTCGAGAATATCAGGATGTCGTCGACGTAGCAGACGCAGAAAGGTAGGTCACCCAAAATGCTATCCATTAGTCGTTGGAAGGTCGCCCCCCGCGTTGCGTAGACCGAAGGTTGAGTATGCGAAGGTGTAGGATCCAAACGGCGTTACAATGGCAGTCTTCGGGATGTCTTCCGGAAATACGGGGACCTGGAAGTAAGACTTGAGGAGGTCCATCTTGGTAAAATACTTCGCGCCGTGCAACGTGTTCGTTAAGTCCTGCATGTTGGGCAGCGGGTAGTGATCGGGCGTTGTGATGAGGTTGAGGCGCCTGTAGTCGCCGCAAAGTCTCCAGGACCCGTCCGGCTTTTTTACCATGTGTAGGGGCGATGCCCAGGGGCTCGATGCTTTCTTACAGATACCCATGCGTTCCATGTCCTCAAAGGCGCGTTTGGAATCCTTCAGTTTCTGGGGCGGTAGGAGGCGGAATTTGGCGTGAGTAGGAGGTCCTGTCGTTGTGATGTGGTGGTAGATCCCATGCTTGGACGGGGAACCTGGCGAGTGTCGGAGCTCGGGCTTGAAAACCTCGGGAAATTCTTGTAGGAGGTCGGCGTAGGGGTGCGTCGTTACGGCGGATACGGACATTGTTGCAGGGCCGTGTTCTAGGGCGCGGGACTGGCAGGTTCCCGTGTCGATGAGACGTTTGTTAGCGACATCGACGAGGAGTTCGTGGTGGGCGAGGAAATCCGCACCGAGGAGGGGGCGATTGACGTCGGCGATGGCGAAGGGCCACGAATACGAACAGCCCATGATAGATATCTTGAGGGTCCTAATCTCATAACACCGTATGGGAGATCCGTTGGCGGCGATGAGTGAGGGAGCATTTTTGTCGGGACCACAGTCTAGGTCGGACTTGGAAGGTGGGAACGTTGACTGCGTTGCGCCGGTGTCCACCATGAGTCTACGGTTGGAAATGGTATCGAGGATATAGAAACCATTCTTGTTTTGGTTATCTGCGGCTGTGATGGTGGCAGGTGGATGCTTCTGGCGTCGTCTTCTAGGGAAACTGCATGGTGCTCTACATTTCTTGGCGTCGCTGCCGAACTGTTGGTGGTAGAAGCACCATGCTGGGTTAGTCCTAGGGTACGGTCGTGTTGGTTGCGGTGGTTTCTTTCTTGATAGAACGTTGATCTCGTCGTCCTCAGGGGCCGTTGCCGAGGAGTCTATGGAAGAGCAGCTGCTGAAGGAGGAGAACGAAGGCGGTGTTGACGATGATGCTCCGAGGCGAGATGCTTTGGAGGCCTCGTGGAGCTTCTGAGCCTTCGACAGGAGTTCGTTCATCGGGAGCGTGTCGGCGTCTGTCAATCGGGCCCTTACGTCCTGTGGTAGGCGTCGAAGAAAGATCTCGCGAGATAAGCTAATCTCACGTCGTCAGCCGTTGCTGTCTGTTTCGGGGAGCAAAAGCAGGCCGGTTAACTCGTCCCACGCCTCACCAGGAGAGGTGTCACCCATAGGCTTGCCGGCGAGGTCCAGAACTTTCTGTGCCCTTGCTGAGACGGAGAGGGAGTAGATACCGATGAGTTTCGTTCTCAAGTCGTCGTATGAAACTTGGCCGGCCTGGGCGTCGAGCCATGGGGAAATCTTGTCGAATACCTCTTCAGGTATGGAGGTGAGAATGATGTCAGCCTTGGCGCAGGAGTCGCTGAGTCTAGCGACACGGAAGAGTACGTCTGCTCTCAGGAACCAGGAAGCGGTGTTGTGTTGAGAAAAGGGCGGCAGTTTGACTTTGGGCGTGGAGGCGAGGCCATTAGGTGCGATGGGCGTGTTGCTTCCTGCATCGTGGCCAGACGACGAGTCGGCGAAGAGGTGAGAAGTTGATATGTCGGTTAAGCTCATCCTACTGCCTTACATGCACCGAAGTGTGGGAGAACCAAAGGCAGGCTCATGCCTAAGGTAATGGAGTATAGAGAAGGTAGCACGGCCGTAATAAGTCCCTTAATGGCAAAGCCAAAACCGCTGATGCTACTTTCAACTCCGGGGTCACCAGTTGTAAGGACAGAGAGACAAGCGTCACCAAGATCAACTGATACTTTATTCGAATGTACACGGGAGTATATTACAAGGTGCGGACGGAAAGGTAGGATGACGCTGGTGCCAAATCAGATTGAAGTGCCCGCCAAAATATATGTGTTTTCTTACACTTACAAATATATGAATTATGGGTTAACAGAAACATGTTATGAAACGATACATATGTTGAAATGTAGCTCTGGTAGAGCGGAATATATATACATGGGAAACCACAGTGTGGCGAAAAGAGAATTCAAATAAATAAGTAGTTTGTCGATTTTCTGGACGACGAAGGGATCGGTGTCCTTACAAGGTGAGTTTGGAACTCGAGAGGTTGTGTAGCTTGCCAGCCGTAATATATATATTATATTTTAGTTTCCATACACGGGACTATAATATATATATATATATATATATATATATATATATATATAATATATATATATATATATATATATATATATATATATATATATATATATATATATATATATAACCAATCAACTTGCCCATGTTAGAATGTTAATTTTATAATGGTGTCATGTTAAATCTATCAATTTTCTTTGATTTTATTTCTCTATACAAATGTTTATTGTAATTATTAATTGGATTTTACTATAGAATTGTGTACTTCAGTATTCAATAATGAAATGCTTTAAGGCTATTTTTTGAAATTGATAAATTTTAGCACGACTGGTGTGTATACAAACAAACTTCGGAGTTTAAGCGACCGAATCCCGGATTGTACCGCTACCGGCCTTCAACTACCACAAACTATAAAATCGCCTTTTTAAAGAGCCAACCTTGTCTTATTCACTTGTAATGTCTTATCTAAAGCCCACCCAGACTCTTCTGAGTCTTAATCGAAAGGTAATGAAGGCTGCCAGTTCCAGGAGTGTTCGTAATTTCTCCACAACACTACAACTCCACGTAAGTTGTCTTGTTTCTTACTTAATTCGTGTATATCGAGTGGTAGTTTATTGTAGTACAATTACAAATATTGTACTACAATAAGGTAAAAACATAAAATTTACATAAAAAACAGCATTCATTGGAAAATTTGTCTATCTCTGAGAATAAGGGAGCGGTTGTAAGGTAAGGTAAGGTAAAAACAAAATTTACACAAAAAACATCATTCCTTGGAAAATTTGCCTATCTCTGAGAATAAGGGAGCTGTTGTAAGAGTCTGTACCGAAATTTAATCCTTATTTTTTCTTTAAACAAACCTTATCCAACCAGCATAACGTAACCTACCCTCTCTTATTCGTACCTAACTATTGAAGTACATATTCACTAAGTTAGGCAGTGATAGGATATGAGATACTGTGCTGATATTCCCCAGTCCGTAGAAACTCCAAACTTTAGGCATTTCTTATCCAGCCTGAATTCTGGGTAAATTTGCATTAGTTGCCAATAATTCCCTGTGGATCACAGAATGGTTTTCTGGCATATTTTCATGTGTTTTGAACGAATCTGATGATGATTATCGGCGCAAATCCATAGTTGTAGAGTTAGGTATCCACTGCCTCAACTCCACAACCTATGGATTTCTGAGAAAAATTATCGTCCAATTTTTTCAAAACGTGAAAATATGCCATGAAAACAATTCTGGGTATTATTACAGTTTCATCCATTATGGAAAATCTATTATAATAATATATTTCCCGAGTAAAGCAAGTCTTTTGTAGTATTTCTGTAAAATATTATCTGTCGCAAATGCCTAGTTCTTTATATATCGACGATCAAACTCACGCTACTCATGTCTTCCTCCCAGATTTTTTCTAAGTCTGTTGTTATTGTTGGAATGTTGACTGTGTCTTGTATTTGCTTAAATGAGCCCTGTAACCACTATAATCCACTGACAAACTAGTCCACTATGAAGTCTTACACGTTTGGCCAATCACAGCGCCTGTCCACTATGACGTCATACATGTTTGGCCAATCACAGCGCGACAATACAACAGCGCGAAAATACATTATCTTCCCAGGCATTTCATTTCGTTCTTAGACATGGAGACCATAGAAAGCACGTCATCTCATGTTGCACAAGAAGTTGAAATTCCATCTTCTTGTCCTGACTGTTTCCTAACTTACAATGAATTTGTTGAAAAACTAGTGCATTTGTGCCAGAGACATAATTTAATTTTACAAAATAAAAATTGTCCTGCATGTCAAGGAACCTTCCCAACGGCTTCACGTTTTCCTCAAAGCAGCAGCACATCTTTATGAACCAACAGTTTAAGGTAAGCTTCATTAAT
This sequence comes from Palaemon carinicauda, assembly GCF_036898095.1. Lineage (NCBI taxonomy): Eukaryota > Metazoa > Arthropoda > Malacostraca > Decapoda > Palaemonidae > Palaemon > Palaemon carinicauda. The sequence continues at coordinate 126,894,397 of NC_090743.1, read as the reverse complement.
TTATAGAGTATATTATAATGGTGATAGTATAACGATGTATACAGCAGTACCATCACTTTGGATTTGGTTTGATGGATGTGTTAGGTAGTGGCTGTAAGGGGGGGGGGGGGGCGAGGCTAGGCCTAGGTAGGGGTACAGGGCCCTAGGTTAGGTGGTTGTATTAGGTTCGGTAGTGTCCCGAAAATCACTGTGGCCTTAAGGGGGGGGTCGCAGGTGGGGTGGAGCCCCCCCCCCCCCCCCCCCCCCCCCCCCCCCCCGGTAGGCCTAGGTAGGGATACAGGTGGGTTTTCTTAGGTTCAGTAGTGCCCTGAAAATCACTGTGGCCTTAAGGGGGGGTCGAAGGCCCCCCCCCCCCCGTAGGGCTAGATAGGGGTATAGGGGGAGGGGTGGTGGAAGGATAAGTATTCATTTATTGCAAATATCATTTGACGCCCCCCCCCACCCAAAACCCCGGTTCCCACCTGGTGTCCCCCATAATTGTTGGGATGAAGTAGGGTCTTTCTGCATTCTGGAACAACTTGTTGTTTTAACTCCAATTACATAGTAAATCTCTAAATCGGATGGTTTGCGGTCAAAATAAACATTAAATTCGTTGGAACTACACTATTTCTGATGCAACAAATATATTTTTATTGCAGTTTCCCCATAATGGATGAAACTGTAAATTTACCCAATTCTGTTATCTAATATTACGAAAGTGAAAACTCATTGACAACCATCGACAGTGTTCACAACTTACGACATACCGACACAAAAAGACAATGTTCGAACGCATGGTTCTCTGAGGACTTCGCCTTAATTTTTTCATATTTAATAAATAGCTAACCTAACCACACCTAAACTAGCTTAACCTAGTAAGAAAACTGGTCACCAACCTAACCTGGGGGCCAAGCCCCTGGAACTCCCCCCCTCCCGTTGCAGATCACATGAAATAAAAATGAACAATCTAAAGTAGAGCTGTACTGGTAGCACACTGTTCAAACACTTTCAGATTTGAATTTGGCTTCTATACCCCATATTATGTACGGTACTTGTGATTGTAGGCATACGCAATTCCTCTACTGAAGAGAGCGTGCTTCTTTTGGAGTGTTACTTGGGTTGTTTGAAACTATCCTACTACAGACATTTGACAGATATGTTTGAGCTCCTAAAAGGTCTAGTCATGCAGCATTGCAGGATTTGGTGTCCCTCATATGAGTGTCGCAGGGCACTTTAGCACCAGCTGGACATGGATGAAGTGCCCAGTTGGTGTTTCTTCTAGCTTTGTGAGTCTTCTGAGGACTGAAGCACCTGCAGTAATTGTGAGCCTCTGCCATCTTGAGGAAAACTTCATAGTCTAGCCTTGTTTTGTCCATATCTGCATGGATCACCTGTTGGTGAATTCTAAAACAAAGATAGTGTCAGAGTTTCAGACCATCTTTGCCTTGGTACTTTTAGGATGTTTCCCACAGACTCCTTGGCCTCTTTTCTCGTGTCCTTTGGTGGCTACTCAGTTGTACAGTATTGTAATTCTCCCAGCTCCCGCATGAGACAAGTATGCATCTTGTCTAAGGTAACACGTTCAGCATTAGTCTCAAAGAAGTGTGGAATGACCTGCCTTTCTACCTTTTCTTGATCTTTTGAGGTTGATGAAGCTGGTGGTCGGATGACTGATGTTGGCTAGTTATGCATTTTAGTGTCTTTCTACCAGACTACGCTCGGCTCAGAAGCAATGCCTCCATCCTCCTTACAAGGGAAGGATGTGTTGTCTCCCCTTCACATTAGTCATGATTTCTGGTCCGATACTTCCGATATCTCCCTTGTTGAGAAATAGGTGTTCTGTTTCCTAGTACAGTACTAGCTTCCTTTAAAGTTGGTACTAGCCTTGCCATAACAGCTTCTACATCTCTGTTATTTGATGTTAGGAGGTTTTTGAAGTCATCTTTCTCACTCCCGTACAGGACCAGGAAGGATGACTTTAACAGGGAAGAAAAGAAACATATATTTTGCAACAGAAGTAATATCGTGAAGTATCTATTCAAGAGATATATAATTCTGTCTTGACCTAATTGGGTAAAGCATTTTATTTTTCCTCTTAGATTGTCACAAATTGGGCTTTCATGAGGAAGATCCAAGCTATTAGAGAGTGGAAAAATAGTCTCTATATTTGATTATGGTTTTAAAGCGGGTAAATATTTCGTTGTAGTATGTAATCTTAAAGAGGTTTAGGGTAACATATTTGCAGTACTGTATATTTTCAAGTAATAGTTTTGACCAAAGATACAACCCTTTCCCTATGTACCCTATTTTCAAGTAAAGCACTGATGCATAACCTATACTCGATACATTTACATGGGTTATGCTTCTTGTGTTATTTATTATATGATTTCATGTTTCTGATATTATTTTTTTACAGAATGTGGATGCCAGGCGGTATATACCCCGTCGTGCAGTCTTGTATGTCCCTGGAAGTGATGAAAGAAAATTGAAAAAAATTCCTAGTTTGTCTGCGGATTGCATAGTTATGGACTGTGAAGATGGCGTTGCACTATCTAAGAAGGTACAGTACGTATATTTATTTATGCTTGTTGTGTATTATGATGATATCACTTGTACACCTGTTTAAAATTTTTGTAAAGTTTCTATACAAACCCACTGTTTTACTCTATCCAAACCTTTCAAATCACAAAGTCAGATTTCTGGTTAGAATATAATTTTGATGTTTATTTGTATGTGCTATAAGCCCATAGATTTGCCATAATAGGCAAGAGGTTTGAAGCTTTATTGAGGTGATCTCCTTAAAGTTCTCATATAAGGGAGATGATTATTCCCTTTAAGGGAAAGTCGTCAGTTCTGGAAGACCTGCTTCTTTGGTTCAAGATGCCTTAATAAGAAGTTTGTTGAGTCTGGTTTCATTAATTTTCCCTCATCCTTTGATTCCCGGGAAAGAATTGAGGATCTCTTATTTTGAAGTTTTTCACCTTGAACATGAGGTAATAAAGTGAAGTAGTTAATGTAGGTTGTCCAGGAAGCTCTACAATCTCTTCATTTTTGTCAAGAAGGCAAGAGGAAGAAGGAGGCCTCTTAATGAGCTGTCTTTTCATTTGAGGTGTATTCCAGATATTAATGATGTCCAATTTTTTTGTTTTGTTTTCTGTTTTGATTGAAAATTTTACTGTATTACCATAAAAAATTTGAAGAATATGTGATTCTAGGTACCAAGACTTTACTCTCTGGACCACATTGAATATTCCTTCAGATGACTCTTAACCTTTTGTCTTTTTATTTTGTTATCTTCCTATTACTCTTCAAATACTCAAGAAATGGAGCCTGATGCAATATGAGCTCTTATCTGAAAGGTCTTTCCAAGGTGGCATCTGTACAGAGGGAGGATCATGGCACTGACAAAGAAGCGACTGATAAAAGATTCGGATAAGTTTCCTTGACAATGGGGGTAACTGGGTACAGTTTTCTTTTTAATAAGTTCAAAATAATTACTTCGTATGATAACGATAATACTAGCCATGAAAAGGTCTTTTGACACAGTGAGACCATCTCAGTTAAGGACAAACTTTCAGTAGCTGTCTTGATGATTATTGATTGTGTAGTTTATATGTTTTGTTATGTGTCATCCTTTTAGAAAATGGTTCCTAAGGGGAGTCTGTGGTCTCTAAATGCTACTAATTTGTTTTGGCTTTGTCCACAGGAAAAGGTCTTGACAAAGAGAATTTTTAAGATATTTATTGACACAAGGAATTGGTCAACTAACTTCAGAAGGCTTACCTGAAAGTTTTTCATTGGAATGGATTTCTTCCGGCACAAATACAAACCATCCTCCAGTACGTAGGATAGAATAACAACCAAGGTGGAGGATACAGCAATTAAACTTTTATAACGAGGTGTAAACAGGTGGCCGGTAGTTACCGACCAGGAGCTGCCTGCCCACGGAGCACTCACTTTGATAGAACCTATCAGTGAGGATAAATGTTCGTCTACTGGCAGGAGAATTTTTGGCAAACTTAATTTTCATTTGTTCAATAACTGGAAGGATGAGCCATCAAAATTTAGTAAGGGTTAACTGCCCATTCTGCTAGTTAGCGGGGTTAGGGGGGTGTATCTTGCTATCGCTCCCATTCACACACTTTGCTTTTGGTTCAGATGGAGAACGGTAGTTGCCGTTCTTCATCCTTGCCAAGTTATTTTTGGACTGCCATTAATGCTTTTTGTTTGTGCTTTCTCATGATTAGTGTGTGTTTGTGTTGACTTCTGCTGACCATGCGTACCTGCCCTGGACTTGAAGGCCGGCCCTGCAGTACATTCATGTCGCCCGTGGGAACCGATTGTCACACTCTTTGTTTCGCCTGCAGAGGTCAACGGTGTTATAGCGAAAATAAGTGTAGTGAGTGTCGGGAGTGGTCTGCCTCCCAGTGGGAAAGATTTGGGCGCCGGCAGAAGTAGTAGTCAAAGCGGGATATTTTTCTTTCGAAGGTTTCTTCAAAGGGGAAAAAACCCTAGGCTGCTTCTTCCGCTTCCCGACCTTCCTCCGAAGCTCCTACTCGTTTGGCCTCTTCCGAGAGACCGCCGAGTAGTGGCATAGGCCCTTTAATTGATGGTCAACCCTGGTCCTCGAGAGATGGTGTTGCTTCCCCCAGCGAAGCAGCCCCACCTCTCCCCCTGGGTGAGGCCGTGTGTCTTTCTCCTTTTATTCAGGTGTGGTCGTCCTTGAGGCTTCTGGGTCTGCCCTCCAAGGACTCCTTGCTGCAGCTCATCATCCGTGGTGCTAGTGTGTAGCCATCGTCAACTTCGGAGGTGGATCTTCTGTTGTGTGTCAACGTAGTGGTATCTGAGGCGTCTTCTGCTGCTGCTGCCGATGCCCCTGCCCCTTCAGACTCTACAGGTGTTGCTGCCAACTGCACTTCCCCTGTTCCTGATCATCCTTCGAGGGGGAAGCAAAGTCTTTTGTCTGTCTCTCCTGCGAGTTTTTCTCTTCCTCGGAGGAGTTCACTCATAAAGACTCCTCTGCGGAGGACTGCTGCTTCCAAAGGTCAGCTTGCTGATCCACTGGCCCCCAGAGGGAGTCAACGATCTCATAGAGCTCACCCTCCGCCTCGCCTTAAAGGTGTCCCCTCATCATTGGTGAAATCTTTAGCCTCGTCTTCGCAGCCTTCCCCCACAGAGGAGCCTTCTCTTTCATCGTCTTCTGGCCCTCGACCTTCGCCCTCTCCTGGACCTTCTCCTGACGACGCTACCGCTAGTCCTCGGACTTCGGCCTTAAACTCTTCTGTGTATCGTGTATGATCCCCTTTGGAGGATATTCGCCCTTCCTAAGGGCACATCCATGTTCCTGACTTTACAACACGTTGATCTTCTGCTTCTTGCTTTCTTAATGACTTGCCTTCTCTGTTCCTGACTCCTATTCCGCTCCTGCCAGCTCGTAATGTATTCAAACGTCACTCACCCTCACGAATGCGCTGCCCTACGCAGCGTTCCAGACCTTCTTCAACGCGCCAGCGCTCACCAACAACTCTTCAGAGCCCCGCACGTCAACACTCTCCGTGTTGATGCTCGCCAGCGCATCAGTGCTCTCCTGCGGTTCAGCACTCTCCAATGCCCCAGTGATCTGATCGCCAGAGCTTTCCAGCGCGTTCGCACTTTGCCAGATGCCAGCGTTTCCCAGCTCACCAGCGCTCGCCAGTAAACCAACACTCGCCAGCGTACTTGTGCTCTCCAGCTTGACAGCGCTCTCCTGCACATTCCCTTTGGGGTCTCCTACATGTCAGTGCTTTCCTGCGCACAAGCGCTCTCCAGCTCACCAGCGCTCTTCCTAGCAACACAAACCTGGAGCTCTTTACACATACTGACCTGCCATCACCAACCCCCTGAAAGTCCTGCCATAATTACAAAAGTGACGGTTAGTCGCTAGTGCTGGTGTGAGCGGGACGGTTAACCTACCCCGCTCCCCCCTCCCCCATCCGCTAACTAGCGGTGGGTAGTTACAACCTGACAAAATGTTTATCGGCTGGTTTCTGTTTCGCCGAAATGATACTCTTCAGTAAAGAGCTCCAGGTTTGTATTGCTAGGAAAAATACAATTTTCAATATTTAACTTAGCCGGTGATTATATAAGCTGCAGCTCTGCTGCTCGACAGAAAACTCTACGTAAAAAATCCGCCAGCGATCGCTATGCAGGTAGGGGGTGTACTTCAACAGCGCCATCTGTCGTGCAGGTACTCAGTATTCATTGTAAACAAAGAACTCAATTTTCTCTCTGTCGTGCTACCGGCAAGACCTACTAATTCGCTGTTGCTAACTGGATTTGTTTTCACAACTATTTGGTGAAGTACACTTTTCTAGTTTTGAGCTTTCGCTGTGCAGGCTTTCTCTTCAATAAATCCTTGCATTCTTTTTTTGATATCGGATTATTTGTTGATGACTTTGGATAGTTTTTGAATTCCCCTTTGACCAATTCAAAATGGCTGACCCTTCTCAAGTCCCAAAATTCAGGAAGTGTAATGCTAGGGACTGTTCAAGGCGTCTTCCGAAGGCCTCTATCGATCCTCACACCGTTTGTTCCAATTGTCGGGATAAAACCTGTCAATTGGAAGATCGATGTGAGGAATGCGTTGGGCTTTCAGAATTCGATTTTATCGAATTCCAGAAATATACACGTAGGCTAGAGAGAGATAGAGTCAGGAGAAGTTCATCTCGTTCTGTTGATTTTTCCTCTCCTCATGCCCCACAACCTATTCCTTCCCCTGTAGTGGTTGCTCCTAATCCCCCTTCTGGCACTCAGGAACCTTCGATGGCTGATATGATGCGTGCCATCCAAGCTCTGGGTGAGAGAGTTGAGTCCTTGGCTAGTGACCGTAACCAGCTCATGGCGGACGTCAAGGAGCTGAAGTGTAAGAGTGCAGTGGGAAGTGATAAAGTGAGTGATAGTGTTGTGGATAGTGTTGCGCTTGAGGGTTCGTCTGTTCGTGCCTGTCGTCCTCCTAGTCCGGGACCTCTTGCAAGCTCCCAAGTCCAGGGGAGAAGCAATGTCGTACGACCAATGGGTTCGAGAGGCTTTAATCAGCGAACAGACGTTCCCTCCGTGGTTTCGGGCGTATCTAACCAAGATCGCCCCACCCACACAAAGACGAGAGAGCCCATTTATTCCTCATCTGCGGAAGAGGTTTCTCGCAAGAAACCATGGACCAAGGTCTCACGACCGCTTAAGCGCAAGTCGGTCCCTTCCGCGCAAGTCCAACGGCCCAGTTGTAGCCACTGGGTCAGTTCGGACTCGCTGCAGTCTTCCGATGACTGTTCACCTCCTAAGAGAGGCAAAGCGGTACCACCGCAGACAGTTACACCGTCTGTTGCCGCACCTGCTCCTGCAGACCCCAAGTGGTCTTTGCTGCAGACCATGCAGTCACAATTAACGTCTCTGATGCAGGACTTTCGTGTGGAGAAGGTTGCTGCTGCACCAATCTCTTGCCTACAACCAACCACGGTTGTGCGTCCTGTGGACGCTGAGGCGACCTTCTTGCGCACTCCAGCTGAGAGAGTCCCGCCACCCATGCGTTCCAGTGTACCCTGCCAGCCGCATGTTGACGTTCAGCGACGCACGGAACCTACCGTTGACGTTCGCGAGGTACAACAACCGTCAGAGTTGTTTTGTTTTGACGCGGTGCGTCAACCTCCGCAACCCAGTGTGGTTACCTCTGCTCGCCCACATCAGACTAGACAGTCTGGAGTAGACGCTGTGCGTCCCCGCGCTGCTATGGTTGTTGCCAGCTCACAGACTGGGCAACAGTTCCATGACGTTGCGTCCGGTTCAGTCACGCGTGCACCCGTGCGACCGGACTCAGCTGACCAGCCGATACCTACTCCATTGCCGCTTCCTCCTCAATTCTCGGATGATGGACTCTGATGATGACGATGCGGCACACGTTGATGAACCACATTCGGACCTTGACGAGCCCAAGTCCACGCAACCCTCTTTGGACTTTAGAAAAGTTCTTGCTCTGTTCAAAGAGATGTTCCGTCAGAGTTTGCTTTAGGTACGCAGTCATCCTCGCCTGCCTTTACTAGACTCGTCCTCGCACGCTCGTCCAAGAGAGCTTTACGAGTTATAGGAGATTGGATGCAGTCCAAAAAGAGTTTAGGGAAGACAGCCTTTACGTTTCCCCCTGCTAAACTCTCTTCCAGATCGAGCGTCTGGTATGCCACGGGAGAAGTTCTCGGCTTGGGAGTTCCTGCCTCTGCCCAGGGCGACTTCTCAAGTCTTGTAGACTCTCCCCGCAGGCTAGCCATGAGACGCTCTAAGATTTGCTGGTCACCTTCGGACCTAGACCATCTGTTGAAAGGAGTTTTTAGAGCCTTCGAGGTCTTCAACTTTTTAGACTGGTGTCTGGGAGCTTTGAGCAGGAAGATCTCCCCGACTGAGAAGGAATCTTCCTTGCTCATAATGTCCTGCATGGACAAGGCCATACGTGACGGGTCTAGCGAGCTTGCTGCATCGTTCGTATCCGGAGTCCTCAAGAAGCGTGAGAACCTTTGCTCTTTCCTGTCAGCTCGAGTGACACCTTGTCAAAGATCAGAACTTCTGTTTGCTCCTCTCTCTAAGTGCCTTTTTCCAGAGGACTTGATTAAGGAGATTGCTGCTTCGTTGATACAGAAGGACACCCATGACCTGGTGGCGTCCTCTGCCCGCAAAGCCACCCCTTTGCCTACCATGTCAGCTAGACCAAGGATGGACACTCCAGCGTCCCGATTTATTCCGCCCTTTCGTGGCAGAGCCTCCAGCAGAGGAGGTGCTCGTGCCGAAGGGAGACGTGGGAAGAAGAAAGGAACCAAGTCCTTTAAAGGCAGAGTCTGACTGCCAGCTTCTTCAGACAGCAGTGGGAGCCAGACTCAAGAACTTCTGGCAGACCTGGGAGAAGAGAGGCGCAGATGCACAATCTGTGAAGTTGCTCAGAGAGGGGTACAAGATCCCGTTTGTACGAAAACCCCCTCTAGCAACGTCTCCCATCGATCTCTCTCCCAGGTACAGAGAGGAAGACAAGAGACGAGCATTGAAACAGGAGGTGTCTCTCTTACTAGAAAAGGGAGCGGTAGTCAAAGTCCTGGACCATCAAACCCCGGGCTTCTACAACCGTCTCTTCTTAGTGGCAAAGAAGACAGGAGGGTGGAGGCCGGTGCTAGACGTCAGTGCGCTGAATGTCTTTGTCACAAAGCAGACGTTCGCCATGGAGACCACAAAGTCCGTTCTAGCAGCGGTCAGAAGGGAAGACTGGATGGTCTCTTTAGACCTAAGGGACGCATACTTTCACGTCCCCATCCACCCAGACTCCCAACCTTTTCTGAGATTCGTTTACGAAAAGGTTGTCTACCAGTTTCAAGCCCTGTGCTTTGGCTTAAGCACAGCTCCTCTTGTGTTTACAAGGCTGATGAGGAATATAGCCAAATTCCTTCATTTAGCGGACATCAGAGCCTCCCTCTATTTGGACGACTGGCTTCTAAGAACTTCTTCCAGTCGTCGCTGTCTGAAGGATCTAAAGTGGACTCTAGATCTGACCAAGGAATTGGGTCTCCTGGTCAATATGGAAAAGTCTCAAGTGGTCCCATCCCAAACTATTGTGTATTTAGGGATGGAGATTCACAGTCTAGCTTTTCGGGCTTTTCCGTCGGCCCCCAGAACAAGTCAAGCCCAGTTATGCATCCAGAACATGCTGAAGAAGGAACGATGTTCAGTCAGGCAGTGGATGAGTCTGATAGGGACACTATCATCCCTGGAACAGTTCGTATCGTTAGGAAGACTACACCTCCGTCCTCTTCAATATCACCTAGCTGTTTACTGGAAAAAGGACAAGACGCTAGAAGCGGTCTCGATCCCCATTTCCGAGAAGATGAAGTCTTCCCTGACTTGGTGGAAGGACATGTCAGCCTCAGAGAGGGTCTGCCCCTGGCTGTTCAGACTCCCAACCACGTTCTCTTCTCGGACGCATCGGACACGGGCTGGGGCGCGACATTAGACGGTCGGGAATGCTCGGGAACTTGGAACACGAGTCAAAGGACAATGCATATCAACTGCAAGGAGCTACTGGCAGTTCATCTGGCCTTGAAAAGCTTCAAGTCTCTCCTTCAAGGCAAAGTGGTGGAGGTGAACTCGGACAACACCACAGCTTTGGCGTACATCTCCAAGCAAGGAGGGACCCACTCTATGACGTTGTACGAGATCGCAAGGGACCTCCTCACCTGGTCAAAAGATCTAAACATTTCACTTGTAACGAGGTTCATCCAAGGCAACTTGAATGTCATGGCAGATTGCCTCAGTCGGAAGGGACAAATCATTCCAACAGAATGGACCCTACACAAGGATGTGTGCAAGAGACTGTGGGCCACATGGGGCCAGCCTACCATAGATCTCTTCGCAACCTCGATGACCAAGAGGCTCCCAATATATTGCTCACCAATCCCGGACCCAGCAGCAGTTCATATAGATGCCTTTCTCCTAGATTGGTCACATCTAGACCTATATGCATTCCCCCCGTTCAAGATTGTCAACAAGGTACTGCAGAAGTTCGCCTCTCACGAAGGGACAAGGTTGACGTTAGTTGCTCCCCTCTGGCCCGCGAGAGAATGGTTCACCGAGGTACTTCGATGGCTAGTGGACGTTCCCAGAACTCTTCCTCTAAGGGTGGACCTTCTACGTCAGCCACACGTAAAGAAGGTACACCAAGGCCTCCACGCTCTTCGTCTGACTGCCTTCAGACTATCGAAAGACTCTCGAGAGCTAGAGGCTTTTCGAAGGAGGCAGCCAGGGCGATTGCTAGAGCAAGGAGGACATCCACCCTTAGAGTCTACCAATCGAAGTGGGAAGTCTTCCGAAACTGGTGCAAGTCAGTATCAGTATCAGTATCCTCGACCAGTACCTCTGTAACTCAATTAGCTGACTTCCTTTTATACCTAAGGAAAGAAAGATCTCTTTCAGCTCCCACTATCAAGGGTTACAGAAGCATGTTGGCATCAGTCTTCCGTCACAGAGGCTTAGATCTTTCCAACAACAAAGATCTACAGGACCTCCTTAAGTCTTTTGAGACCACGAAGGAGCGTCGTTTGGCTACACCTGGTTGGAATTTAGACGTGGTACTAAGATTCCTCATGTCAGAAAGGTTCGAGCCGCTGCAATCAGCCTCCTTTAAAGATCTCACTTTAAAGACTCTTTTCCTGGTTTGCTTAGCCACAGCTAAAAGAGTCAGTGAGATTCACGCCTTCAGCAGGAACATCGGATTTTCATCTGAAACGGCTAAATGTTCTCTACAACTTGGTTTTCTAGCCAAAAACGAGCTACCTTCTCGTCCTTGGCCGAAATCGTTCGATATTCCAAGCCTATCGAATATGGTTGGAAATGAACTAGAAAGAGTCTTATGCCCTGTGAGAGCTCTTAAGTTCTATTTAAGACGAACTAAACCTTTACGAGGACAGTCAGAAGCTTTATGGTGTTCAGTTAAGAAACCATCTTTGCCTATGTCAAAGAATGCTTTATCCTATTTTATCAGACTGTTAATACGAGAAGCTCATTCCCATCTGAGTGAGGAAGACCAAGCTTTGCTGAAGGTAAGGACACATGAAGTTAGAGCTGTCGCAACTTCAGTGGCCTTTAAACAAAATAGATCTCTGCAAAGTATAATGGACGCAACCTATTGGAGAAGCAAGTCAGTGTTCGCGTCTTTTTATCTTAAAGATGTCCAGTCTCTTTACGAGAACTGCTACACCCTGGGACCATTCGTAGCAGCGAGTGCAGTAGTTGGTGAGGGCTCAACCACTACAATCCCCTAATTCCATAACCTTTTTAATCTTTCTCTTGAAATGTTTTTATTGTTGTTTTTTGGGTTGTCCGGAAGGCTAAGAAGCCTTTCGCATCCTGGTTGATTTGGCGGGTGGTCAAATTCTTTTCTTGAGAAGCGCCTAGATTAGAGGTTTTGATGAGGTCCTGTGGTATGGGTTGCAACCCTTCATACTTCAGATCCTAGGGGTCGCTCAGCATCCTAAGAGGATCGCGAGGCTCCGTAAGGAAGACGTACTTAAAAAGGCAGAGTAATTGTTCAAGTCGGCTTCCTTACCAGGTACTTATTTATTTTATTTTTGTTATTTTGATAACTTCTAAAATGAAATAAAAAATCCTTAGCTCATATTAATGTAAACATTTATTGCTGGTCTCTACCCACCCCATTGGGTGTGAATCAGCTTATATAATCACCGGCTAAGTTAAATATTGAAAAATGTTATTTTGATAATAAAATAAATTTTTGAATATACTTACCCGGTGATTATATATTAAAGGACCCTCCCTTCCTCCCCAATAGAGACGCAGTGGACCGAGGAGAAAATTGAGTTCTTTGTTTACAATGAGTACTGAGTACCTGCACGACAGATGGCGCTGTTGAAGTACACCCCCTACCTGCATAGCGATCGCTGGCGGATTTTTTACGTAGAGTTTTCTGTCGAGCAGCAGAGCTGCAGCTTATATAATCACCGGGTAAGTATATTCAAAAATTTATTTTATTATCAAAATAACATATTACTTTCAAATTTGTCATATTATTTGTCACTAACCCCTCCTGAACAATGTGGAAATTAGCATAATGAATGTTGGATAAGCCTCAATGAAATCAACAATGTTTTAAATGAAATTATTTTTAATGTTTGCCTCAAATGTATCAGTCCCACCATCATACCCCCATCTAGTAGGAACAAAGCAGAAAAGAAGGATTCAAGCTGGTGACCTCTAGTGGCCATAATCAGTTCTTGGGCATTAGAAATAGAAGAGCTAGTTACACAAGCCCCTGATATTTCTGTAATTTTTTTAGTTTGTTAACCAAGCTTTGCTTGCTAAATATATAGCCCAATGAATGATGGGAAAGTATTGAAATTTTAGATTTTATTTCAAAAATTCTGTTTTATTAAATCAAAGTAAAAAAACTTCCTTATGTTGCTTTCCCATTGCCAGTAATCTTTTATCCTCCATTTTTTCATAACCCAAAATTACCATATACATTATTCATTAAGTTTTTTTCACCAGGAAGCTGCTAGATCCATGATTCGTCGAATATTGGATTCTCAAGAAATTGACTTTACTGGTAAGGACTGCTCGGTACGCTTTAATAGTGTAGACAGTGGTCTTTGTGAAGATGACATGAGAGAGATTTTATCTGGTGCACACCTTCCCAGTACTGTTCATCTGCCAAAAGTGGAGTCTCCACAGCATCTTGAGTGGGTGAGATAGCATTTTTTATGTTTTAGGTGTGATAGATTGCTGATGCTATTAGTAGTAGATATGAGTGTTTAAAGTGATTTGCTTTTTGCATGTTTTGTGTTGATTTTTTTGTGAATTAAAGGGAATTATTATCATAAAGTACACAGTTTACTGTATTGTAATCCGTTCTTTGAAATAGTCATGGCTATTGGATTGACTTATTTAACCCTTTTACCCCCAAAGGACGTACTGGTACGTTTCACAAAAGCCATCCCTTTACCCCCATGGACGTACCGGTACGTCCTTGCAAAAAAATGCTATAAAAATTTGTTTTTCATATTTTTTGATAATTTTTTGAGAAAATTCAGGCATTTTCCAAGAGAATGAGACCAACCTGACCTCTCTATGACAAAAATTAAGGCTGTTAGAGCAATGTAAAAAAAATATACTGCAAAATGTGCTGGGAAAAAAATAACCCCTTGGGGGTTAAGGGTTGGAAATTTCCAAATACCCCGGGGGTAAAAGGGTTAATTAAGCCTAGTTGATTGATAGATTACCTTTTGTTCCTACGCAAATACAAACCGAGTCAATTAAATGAGGTAAATTCTGGTGATGCTAGTTACGGCCGGTCTAAAAATTATCGAGGGTCTGGCAGCCTGGTATGGCTGCATCCTCCTCCTATTTATGGGATTGGTATGATGTTGCTCCTGGCTGATATCCCACTCATCTTCTGGCTTAAGCAGTGATTGGATGTCTGTTTTTGTCCTCCATTTCACTAGCTTTATTTAATCACTGTCTCTTTTTCTCTTAAAGGATGATTGTGAAACAAGTGTGTGTAATGTGTACTTGTCGTGATATTGAGGGATGCCTTTGTGGGACTTTTCATGAGCTGCCTTGAAATAAATCCCCGTCCATTATTTCCTATGTGCTGAGGACGTAGATGCTCATCGAAATCTCTTTGTGTTGTGTGTAGGGAGTGGTCATCCTTTCAATGCGAAAAGTTCCATGGATGGCAAAATGGAAATGGAAATTTTATATCTCCCTTTTTTAGCCCAGATCTTTCCCTGTCTGGTCCTTCGTTGTTGGGTCTTATCCAGGTCATGGTAAAGGAGGATGGTGACAAAGTGTTTATCAAGAAATTCAACAACGTATATCCTCCTGGCCTCCACATGATGCCGAGTATTCTATTACACCTTTGTTGCTAATCCTTTGGTTTCAGACTTCACTCCAACCACCGAGCTAGCTTCGGCTGATGCTCATTGGTTAGTGGTTGAGATCCCTCATCCTTCTTGTTCCCTATTTCCCCCTTACGAGCATTCTTGACTCGTATGATCATCTTTTCATCCCTGACATGTATTCTCAACATTATTTTTCTGGATACATTCTGGAAATCTCGCTTCTGCAATCCACCAGTGCTTACACCAAAGTGAACACTTCACCATCTTGATTTTGTGTGCCAACCATCTTGCCTGAACTTTTTCCATCACATTTTGGGAACATACTTTTCTCCTCAATCTACAGTAAAGTCAGGAGTGCCTCTCACCCCTCGAAGACTGTTGGATCTCACCTGTCCATATAGAGAAGCTGCATATACCTTCTCTCCTAAGGGGTGATCATTTCAGGCACACAAAGATCGACATATTGTATCACGTTTGGAGCACCAACCAAGAGTCGGTTTGGATTCGACAGAGCATCCACAGTCTTACAAACTCTCCTCGTATCTTCTCTCCCTCTACTCTTTGGAGTTGAGTCCACAATACAGTACAGTACTGTACTACAATCCTACTGAACGCGCAATGCTCCCCAATGTTTACACTTTGGTTGAATGCGCTATAGTGGTTTGCGGACTGTGGCCAGATGTAGCACGCAGACTGCCTAATGTCCGAATGCCGACCACACTCCGTTTCACTACACAAAAGAAACTGTGGAATACCTAGAAATCTTGGTAAAAGGTAAACAATCAAGAATGAACTGGGTAATGGGCACCACCCCTTGATTTTATACTTGGCAAGGGTACCCAGCTAGAACCTTACTTCCCTACTATTTTTTCTTGCCTTGAGCTTGCTGAATAAACAGGTAGTATGACCACTGATTTAATTTTGAGAAAATCTGCAGAAATAATAAATAGCTTAAATCTCAGGTTAGATTTTATAAAGGTAGCAAATAACAAAAAATATAATTGGTGGCTGAGAAGGGGATACAATGGTGTAGTGGAAAGAAATGTTGTTTACAAAAACAAGAAAAAATTTATTTTGAGAAAGAAACAAAAAAGATAGTGATGAGGACATACAGGTCTTCAATATTGAATGAACTTTGACCAGTAATAACTAGACTAAAAATGAGAGTTTCATGTAAAAAAGACTTGACAAAAAAGTTATCCGCCCACACATTGGACACTCCCTTACTAATAATACACTGCCCCCACAACCAGGAATAATTTAAAGATGATAACCTACCGTATATGAACATGCAAGATACTGGACAGTATTAAAACGCACTTACAACCGGTTATCCTATAATAGAATAAACAATGCGGATGATTCCTAATGCTGCTTTTCGTGGGGCTGCAGGCCAAAGTACAACAGGATTGTTCATTTCAGCAAGAATTCATCCAAGGAATTATCTGCCTTTTCACTGTAGGCTTCTTCATCCTGAACTTCTTGTTTATTCTCTATGTCCTTCTTCTTTTTGGGCTGATGTTCCAACATTTTGCTGCGGTTCAATTGACGGCTCCATGGTGTCGTCTTCAGTTGACGAGCACCGTTGTTTCCTTTCTCCACTAATTTGCACAGTGGCACAAGCAAAGCCTTGGCATTGATAGGCCAACGGCAAACTATGACTTTTTGCCTTCAAGGGTCTTTTGCCATGTTCTAGCCTACCGCACCACACTAAATAGAAGGCAAGCGTACAAGATAACTACAGTATCAGAGACACATAGGTTACTGTATTTCATTACACATGCCTTCAAATAATGTCTTTTTCTTTTTCACTGAAAGGTCCAATTACTGTATATGCAGTGTCCTGGGTCAACAAACCCTTCTGTCTTTGTTTTTTCTGGGGACCTCGGAGAAGAAAATTGTTATTATATGACCAACACCAAGAAACCTGGCTAGTGTCCCAATTTCCAAGCATGACAAGCTAAATTTTACTATACTTTCCCCACTGGGTGCAGGGAACTGTCACTCTGTAATAAAAATAAAAATTTTGAGTGAGGGATTGAAGAAAAACAAATTAAACAGGATAAAAAATACAATTACAGTGAACCCTCGCTACTTCGCGGTTCGACCATCGCAGATTCACCACTTCGCGGGTTTTTTCCATAACCCATATATATATACCGTATATTTCCGCGTATAAGGCGACCTTCATATAAGACGAGGTACAAATTTTGAGCAAATTTTTATGAATTTATCTCATATCGGTAGTATAAGACGACTGCTCAATCATAAAACCATCTGTGTATAGCCTAGGCCAGCTTTTGCAACACTTGATATCTTATGAAATATAGGATATGTAAAGATGATGATATTACTTACTGTATTCTTATAAATTAAAAATAAACGAAATAACAAAACAAATCCTTTATTGTTTTCCTAGAACATACGTCACCTAGCCTGCATTGTTTGTTTACACTCATCAGCTGCTCACGTACGAAATGCCCGTTCCTTCTCTTTCTTCTTCTTCTTTTATGTTCTTTGATGTTCTTTGCGAGTTTGTTATAAAAGCATAGGATAATGTTAAGGTGGAAAGTGTCATAAAATAATTTTTAAAATACGGATCTCAAATGCCATGGATGGCAGTGAAGACGATTTTCTGGGCTCGAACCTGTGCCGCCCAGTGAATAAGCTCCATTTAGCACTTATTCTTAGGTAATTTACTGCTAAATATACCAGAGAAAAAATGTAAAGGAGTGCTAGGTTAACTAGCTCGCTCACCTATTGGTGTCGGTATAAAATTGGGCGTATAATCCAGAGGTCCCGCACTATTTAGATTAATCCACGACAGAAACCCCAATAGAGGAGAGCTGTTCAACCTCACTCGGTACTACTAACAATGCATCCGCTCAGAACCCAACTCCTTTTAGCACGACGAGTATAGTAACCCGCATTTTTGTTGTGCTCTCGATTTTGGTTTATTTTCCATTGAATTATGGCTTCTTCGTCGGTTTCCCAGGAGACACCGTCTAAGTTAAGTACCAAGCTGGGTTTTACTGTGTTTTGAGCAACCTAGATCGTTTAATATTTATATTATAGGAGTTTATTCTCTTCGTTCATCTCGATCTTGCTTGATTTCACTACAGTTGGTACTCCTGTTTTTGAGAGCTTTTAAGTTTCACTTGCGGTGTTACTATGTGTATTATTTTTATTATCAAATATTATTTGTTATTGTGAATATTCATTATTTAGCGTTTAGAATCCTTGTGGTTCAATTTTAGGGCCGATATCATTTACGTATCGTTATGGCTGCCGACCTTCGTGCTAGGCGGCAATGTTATTTTTAGCCATCAGGTGTGTCTTTTGTGATTTAATTATTATGTTGCACGCCTTGCCCAAAATTTTCTATGTGTTTATTCATATAATTTTTAACGCTATTATTATTATAATGAATATTTGTGCCATTACTCCGTTTGATCTGTCTGGTTGGGGATCGTCAGTTGGTAGCCCTGCTGCCTCGTATCACGTGATCCTCCCCCACGCTCCCCCTCTAGCTAGGTGGGCGGCTAGGCTTCTCCCCCCTCCACTAAGGGACCGTTGCCTTCCCTCCTTTTAGAGGGGGTAGTTCAGTGTTTATGGACTTTGTTCTCCGGGTGGCCCGGCGGGTTCATCTCTGTCTAGTCTGGTTGGCCACCGGTCAACAGAGTTGGATCCCGGTGCACCCTATTTTATATTCACTTTTCATTCTGGCTTATGTTATACGAAACCCTCCGGGTTCGATTGGCGGTTCTTAGCTACAGTTCCGCCCCCCCTATTATTTTATAACATTTCCTATGATGATTATATATGACAGATCACTACCCCGGAGTCCCTAAATGAATTGGTATTGGATATACTTTTATTTCCCGGCCCGGGGTCTACCCCGCCCCGGGAAATCAGACACCATGTGTCTTAATTCCTTGTTATTGCATCCTTTTTTATGCTCCCGGCTTGACCGGAATGGATTGCTATACTTTAGTTTCAAGTTAGACTTATGTTTAGGCCCGGGTCCTCCGGTCCCGCCCCTATGTAAGAATATTACAGTTAAGCTCTAACCTTGCGTTAGACCTATGTTAGGCCCGGGTCCTCCGGACCCGCCCCTACCTAAGAATATTACAGTTAAGCTCTATTCTTGTGTTAGACCTATGTTAGGCCCGGGTCCTCCGGACCCGCCCCTACTTAAAGAATAGTACAGTTAAGCTCTAATCTTGTGTTAGACCTATGTTAGGCCCGGGTCCTCCGGACCCGCCCCTACTTAAGAGAATTACAGTTTCTCATATACTATTCTTTTTATAGATGGTGCATTGTCTGACGCCGGCCTGTGCAGCTGTTCTGCACCAGCCTTGTGGCCACTCCGTCTGCCGATCTCACGCCCCTTGTGGGGTTCAACTGGAAGACGTTGTGGTATGGCACCCGGATAACTGTGTGATTTGCTTCGACCTCATCACTACCCTTGGATCTGACTCGGTGAGTCCCGTTGGCTATATTGCCTTCTTATTTATTTTACTATTAGTAAGATATCTATGGTCTTGAAGGACCATTGGGAGTCTCCCTTTTATAATTCCCACTATTATTTCAGGCATCCCCGGAGCAAAAGTCTGCGGCTCGGGCCACACTGAAGGTGTGGGTTGGTGGGTTTGCCCAGAATGTGAAGTCTAAGCGGCCGTACGTCCTATCTGAGGACTACTGCACCATGGTTTACCCCAACGCCAAGTCTTCAGCTGCTGTGGCTAGGCATGTGGCAGCTCCCATCATTGCCCACATTGATGCCACTATAACGGGTCTCATCGACCCAGAGCAAGATCCATCGGACGCCCCCGGAGGTCTGGAGGACAATGTTGCCTCCATGAACCTGGACGTCGAACCAATGTTACTAGACGAGCCGGATACAGGTAGGGTGGTAAGTGAGGCAGGTGTGTCCGGCGCTGAGATTCCTATCCTCAGCCCCGCTCTTTCTTCTTCTTCTGATCGCTCTTCTTTTCTTGGATTTTCTGGGGACCGTGATTCGTCTCAACGATCATACCCGGTTCCCCCTAAGGATAAGTCTACTTCAAGAACCTTACCCAAAGCTCGCAAGCCTCACAAGACTTCTCATGGCTCTAAACATTGTACGAACCCGTCTTCAAAGACCTCTGGTTCCTCCTCTAAGTCTCACGACCCGGGAGTTCCTTCCGCCCCTCCTGCTGCTAGCCCGGGCCTTTCCGAATCAGCCATGCTTCGCATCGTGTCGGAGATGCAGGCAAAGTTGGTTTCGGAGATGCAGTCGAGGATGGACACGATGTTCTCTAACTTCGGTCAGAGAATTGGGGCTTTAGAGCAAGGAGCTCCGGAGAGAGTCCAAAGCTCTCTCATCCCGGATGCCTCTAAGCTCCCGCCGTTTGCCAAGAACAACCCCTGGCGTATGGCTCTTCATTCCCCGTTCTCAGACGGAATGTTGACTCTGGAGGGCCTTGGCACTCGTCCTCTAGAGGACTTTGAATTCTTTCCTCCTGGTCTGGCATTTCCATTTCATGGTTATGCCAGGCTTACCGAGGAAGCTTTAGTTCGATTAGACAAGGTCCCCAAAGAGACGGTCATCTTCCCGAAGGAGCAAGCCCAATCTGTTTGGGCCAGATTTTTGAACGACATCGGCTGCACTAACACCATGCTGACGCCTTATAAAAGCTCCTTTACGATGTTCTTAATGGACAAGAACACCTTGACTCCATGCGTCAATAAGGTGGCAGAGCTTGCCTTTCAATATGCTCTGGAGGAGAAGCCCTTGCCTCCCATCCGAGAGGTGGATCCAATCTCCCTCCTTCTTCCCTCAGGCATTGAGTGTTGGGACAACGTCCATACCACCTTTACCTCCGGCAAGCTTGCAGCAGACTGTGCCTCAGTTTTGTTTAGTGAGAAGCTTCCCCGTCTCCCGGAATCCCTCATTAAACAGGAATATGATTCCCGCCTACGTGTGGGCCGTACTCTAAACCTGGCCACATCCACGGAGTCGATAGCCTTGACTTACGATACGGAGAGTATTTTTAAGTCTCTCAACAAGGCTACGTTACAGTCTTTATATTATGACTTGTATGACTTCGCTACTGCTAAACGCAGATGTCGCAAGCATGTCCTAGCTGAGGCGACGATTAGGCATGAACCTAATAAACTCATCCGGTCCTCCTGTTGGGGTTCAAATCTCTTCCCCGAGGATCTCGTAGAGGAAGTCTTGGCGGAGGCCACTAGGGTTAATCAGAGCCTTAAAGCCCGTTGGGGTTTGACCCCTAAACGCAAATATGACCCCGCAAATTATCAAGCCCGGGGTAGGAAGAAGCTTAGACCATATACCTCCACCCAGTTCAGGCAACAGCAGAGTGCTTCATCCAACTTCCGGCTGCCTCTTCCTCCATCTTCTGTTGTCCCCGCACAGCCTTCCACCTCTCAGGCTCCTTCGGACGACTATGTCACCGTTCTGCTCCCTAAGAGCCAGCTTTCTGGTGCCTCCGCCACTTCTCCTGCCTTTAACCAGTCTTACGAGGCTCATAGCTCTTCCCAGAGGTATGGTAGAGGCAGAGGCTACCACCATGGTTCTAACCAGAACAAAGGCAGGGGAAGAGCCTTTCGCAGAGGAAAGAACTTCCGAGGCGGACGTTGAGGCAACTCCTCAAACCAATACTGAGGTGCAGCAGGTAGGGGGGAGGCTCTATGCCTTCCGCAACAAATGGAGGTTCAGTCCCTGGGCGTTCAGTATCATCTCCAAGGGACTGGGGTGGAGTTGGATTCAAGGACCTCCTCCTCCGAACAAATTTCGTCAACATTCCACTCCGGACCTGGTCGAATTTGTCCAGGATCTTTTACAAAAGAACGCCATACAAGAAACGAAACATCTGAAGTTTCAAGGTCGGCTGTTCAGTGTCCCGAAGAAGGATTCAGACAAGAGAAGAGTGATTCTAGATCTATCCCTTCTCAACTTGTCCATTCAATGCGACAAGTTTCGAATGCTTACCGTCTCGCAGGTGCGGACCTTACTTCCCCGTGGGGCCGTCACCACCTCTATCGATCTTACAGACGCCTACTATCACGTCCCGATAGCGAGACACTTCCGTCCGTACCTAGGCTTTCGCTTAGGGGACAAAAGTTACTCCTTCAAGGTGATGCCTTTCGGGCTCAACATCGCCCCAAGGATCTTCACAAAGTTAGCAGAAGTCGCTGTTCAGGAACTCAGGAATCAAGGGATTCAAGTAGTAGCCTATCTGGACGACTGGCTCATTTGGTCAGACACCTCCCAAAATTGCCTAAAAGCCACTCACAAAGTCATCCATTATCTTCAATCTCTAGGCTTCCAGATCAACTTCAAGAATTCCCGTCTTCTTCCAAAATCGAAGTTCCAATGGCTCGGCCTGCATTGGGATCTTATATCTCATACTCTGTGTCTTCCCAGACCCAAGAGGTTAGAGATTGCAAGGAACACCAAACGCTTTCTCAAAGACAAAGTAAGTTCCAGACGACTCCAAGAGAGGATTCTGGGGTCCCTTCAGTTTGCCTCAGTGACGGATCTTCTTCTGAAGGCAAAATTGAAAGATATCAATCGTGTCTGGCGTTCGAGGGCGAACCGGAAGCTCCGGGACAGGAAAGTCCGCCTTCCTCCCATTCTACGGGAAAGACTTCTTCCTTGGACAAGAGCAAACAGTCCGTCAAAGTCAGTTCCCCTTCGATTTCCGCCTCCGGAATTAATCATTCACACAGACGCATCCTTATCAGGTTGGGGCGGCTATTCTCAGCTCAAGAAAGTTCAAGGTCTTTGGACTCCCTTGTTCCGCCATTTTCACATCAATGTGCTAGAGGCCATGGCAGTTCTTCTAACCCTGAAACGTCTCGCTCTTCCCAAGAAACAACACCTTCGTCTGGTCCTCGACAGCGAAGTGGTGGTCCGCTGCCTCAACAGAGGCGGGTCAAAGTCAGGGCCTCTGAACCATGTTCTAGTAGCCATATTCTCCCTAGCAGCCTCGAACCGTTGGCATCTTTCAGCTGTCCACCTGGCGGGAGTCCGGAATGTAGTGGCAGACGCCCTGTCCCAGACCTCCCCTCTAGAATCGGAATGGTCACTCGATCTAAAGTCATTTCGGTGGATTCTCTCTCAGGTTCCCGGTCTCCAAGTGGACCTCTTCGCCACGGAATCCAACCACAAATTGAGAGTATATGTGGCTCCCAATCTAGACCCTCAGGCTTACGCCACAGACGCCATGTCACAGAATTGGGACAACTGGGAAAAGATTTATCTCTTTCCCCCGGTGAATCTTTTGCTGAAAGTTCTAGACAAACTGAGATCCTTCAAGGGACAAGTAGCCTTGGTCGCACCCAACTGGCCCAAGAGCAACTGGTATCCTCTCCTGCGAGAGTTGAGACTATACCCTCACCCGATACCCAATCCGGTTCTGTCTCAGATAGTACAAACACGCGTTGTGTACGCTTTCTCAAACATTCAGAGCGCCCTAACTTTATGGACTTTATGAAGTTTGCGGCTATGCATGGTGCCAATATTGATCCTCAAAACACCTTGTTCCTAGAATTGGATAAACGGGATTCCACCATCCGCCAGTATGACTCTGCAGTTAAAAAGTTGGCAAAATTTTTAATAGACTCAGACGTGAACTGTATGAACTTGAACCTTACAGTCACTTTCTTTAGATCTTTATTAGAATCAGGTCTGGCAGCCAATACTATCACCACTATTAAATCGGCTCTGAAAAAGATCTTCCTAGTGGGTTTTAACATAGACTTAACCGACTCTTTGTTAGCTTCAATTCCGAAAGCTTGTGCCAGACTGAAACCGGTTACTCGTCCTACCCCGGTTACCTGGTTCCTTAATGACGTACTCAAATTGGCTTCTGATACCATTAACAGTTCTTGTGATTACATGACCCTTCTCAGGAAAACACTTTTTCTGGTGAGCTTGGCTTCCGGGGCAAGAATTTCTGAATTGGCAGCCTTGTCGAGAGACCCGGGTCATATTGACTTTCTGCCTTCGGGAGAGGTCCTTCTTTCTCCTAACAAATTCTTTTTGGCTAAGAACGAAGACCCTCAAAACAGATGGACCTCCTGGAAAATTGTTCCCCTCACGCAAGATCCGTCTCTGTGCCCTGTCACTACTCTTAGGTCTTATTTATCCCGGACCTCCTCTAACTCCTCGGGGCCTCTATTCGTTAGAGAACAAGGCGGTACCATTACTATTAAAGGGATCAGGCAACAAATTTTGTATTTTATTAAACAAGCTAACCCTGACTCTTTTCCTCTTGCACATGATATCAGGGCGGTTGCTACCTCGGTGAACTTCTTTCACCACATGAATTTTACAGACCTCTCCAGGTTTACAGGGTGGAAATCACCGTCAGTGTTCAAGAAACACTACCTTAAACATTTGGAAGCCCTAAAATTTTCTACAGTAGCCGCAGGGAGCGTAGTTACTCCCAGGTAACTCACAGGTTAAGGCCTTGTCTCTTTATCTCTCCCTCTTACCTGCCTCATTTATATACCCTATTGTATTCGTTGGTCTCGCACCTGAATACTGTTATTATATTTGTAAATTTTTATATACTCCTGAGTATCTGTATATATTATCACTCGCGGCATTATTATACCTATAATTGTTTTTTGGTACTCATCTCTGATTAAAGCATCCTGTATTTCCCTTACGCTTATGTTTTTTCCTTTATTTTGCAAGTTTGGTGACATTTTCTCTTGTATAGATTCACTGGGCGGCACAGGTTCGAGCCCAGAAAAGGGATTTTGACGTAGGAAAAATCTATTTCTGGGCGAAGGACCTGTGCCGCCCAGTGAACCCTCCCAGCTCCTCTCCCTTGGAGTCCCCAAACTTTGGGTGCTAAGGAGTTGGGTTCTGAGCGGATGCATTGTTAGTAGTACCGAGTGAGGTTGAACGGCTCTCCTCTATTGGGGTTTCTGTCGTGGATTAATCTAAATAGTGCGGGACCTCTGGATTATACGCCCAATTTTATACCGACACCAATAGGTGAGCGAGCTAGTTAACCTAGCACTCCTTTACATTTTTTCTCTGGTATATTTAGCAGTAAATTACCTAAGAATAAGTGCTAAATGGAGCTTATTCACTGGGCGGCACAGGTCCTTCGCCCAGAAATAGATTTTTCCTACGTCAAAATCCCTTTATTGTACTGTACGAATGTGACGACGAAGCCAAAGTTGACTCACCGGAACCGGACTGGAATCCTTACGATGATGGCGTATATGATAAATCTCGTGATATGTTCGAACAGCTTTTCGAAACAGACAGTGATAACTGTGAGGAGTTTTAGTGGTGTTAGATTTATACATATCGCAGGTTTGATGCTTAATATTAATTGGAAATAAAGTTTTACAAATTTTTAGGTTTTAAATGCAATACTGTAATGTACAGTAATTTTTATTGAGAAATAAAGATTGTACCGTTTGTATTCCAAAATTGTTATTTACAGCTAAAAATAATAATTTTTAAACAAATAGATAATATAATATCCTATATGTTATTACTATCGTAATTAACACTAGCATTAAAATTACTGAAAGGTTAGCGAGAAAAAAAGTTGCTAACAACGCAACCAATACTCGATGTTTGCATTTTCTCAGCTGAGCTCGTATGGTTAAAAGTTGGAATTATTCCTCGAATTTATCATTTATGGCATTTTTGTAGATATGTCAATAATATATACGGTAAAAATTGTTTCATTATTTTCATTATACATTTATATATTAACATAAATCATTTCATGTGTATCGGTGGTTATTGCACCTCAACCTAGGCTTGCCTACTAATAAACCAGACGTAGAATTCAAGGTGTGATTTTTATAACGGTTGTATAAGACGACCCCCCATTTTTAATGGTTAAATTTTGGAATACAGGGTCGTCTTATACGCGGAAATATACGGTACATATCGCGGATTTTCCGGAAATTTCGAAAATACCGCGAAATCTGAAGACCCCCAAATACGATATTTTGTTACCTGTAATTCCATTAATACTGTAATTAGTAATAACTGCTCTTACTGATTGTTCATTGCATTACATATGATATATAATTCAGCACAGAAAGAAATAAAACACGAAAAGAGAATGTGATCATACGATAATACAGTACTGTATACAGTACGTAGTAAAATTAAATCGAACATGAAACGCAAATCAGATGCAGTCACACCATATTAGAATGGTGTAAGGCTGCTGAT
>NC_090743.1:126784269-126868274 GCF_036898095.1 Palaemon carinicauda | reverse complement strand
ACCGGATTGGGTATCGGGTGAGGGTATAGTCTCAACTCCCGCAGGAGAGGATACCAGTTGCTCTTGGGCCAGTTGGGTGCGACCAAGGCTACTTGTCCCTTGAAGGATCTCAGTTTGTCTAGAACTTTCAGCAAAAGATTCACCGGGGGAAAGAGATAAAATCTTTTCCCAGTTGTCCCAATTCTGTGACATGGCGTCTGTGGCGTAAGCCTGAGGGTCTAGATTGGGAGCCACATATACTCTCAATTTGTGGTTGGATTCCGTGGCGAAGAGGTCCACTTGGAGGCCGGGAACCTGAGAGAGAATCCACCGAAATGACTTTAGATCGAGTGACCATTCCGATTCTAGAGGGGAGGTCCGGGACAGGGCGTCTGCCACTACATTCCGGACTCCCGCCAGGTGGACAGCTGAAAGATGCCAACGGTTCGAGGCTGCTAGGGAGAATATGGCTACTAGAACATGGTTCAGAGGGCCCTGACTTTGACCCGCCTCTGTTGAGGCAGCGGACCACCACTTCGCTGTCGAGGACCAGACGAAGGTGTTGTTTCTTGGGAAGAGCGAGACGTTTCAGGGTTAGAAGAACTGCCATGGCCTCTAGCACATTGATGTGAAAATGGCGGAACAAGGGAGTCCAAAGACCTTGAACTTTCTTGAGCTGAGAATAGCCGCCCCAACCTGATAGGGATGCGTCTGTGTGAATGATTAATTCCGGGGGCGGAAATTGAAGGGGAACTGACTTTGACAGACTGTTTGCTCTTGTCCAAGGAAGAAGTCTTTCCCGTAGAATGGGAGGAAGGCGGACTTTCCTGTCCCGGAGCTTCCGGTTCGCCCTCGAACGCCAGACACGATTGATATCTTTCAATTTTGCCTTCAGAAGAAGATCCGTCACTGAGGCAAACTGAAGGGACCCCCAGAATCTTCTCTTGAAGCCGTCTGGAACTTACTTTGTCTTTGAGAAAACGTTTGGTGTTCCTTGCAATCTCTAACCTCTTGGGTCTGGGAAGACACAGAGTATGAGATATAAGATCCCATTGCAGGCCGAGCCATTGGAACTTCGATTTTGGAAGAAGACGGGACTTCTTGAAGTTGATCTGGAAGCCTAGAGATTGAAGATAATGGATGACTTTGTGAGTGGCTTTTAGGCAATTTTGGGAGGTGTCTGACCAAATGAGCCAGTCGTCCAGATAGGCTACTACTTGAATCCCTTGATTCCTGAGTTCCTGAACAGCGACTTCTGCTAGCTTTGTGAAGATCCTTGGGGCAATGTTGAGCCCGAAAGGCATCACCTTGAAGGAGTAACTTTTGTCCCCTAAGCGAAAGCCTAGGTACGGACGGAAGTGTCTCGCTATCGGGACGTGATAGTAGGCGTCTGTAAGATCGATAGAGGTGGTGACGGCCCCACGGGGAAGTAAGGTCCGCACCTGCGAGACGGTAAGCATTCGAAACTTGTCGCATTGAATGGACAAGTTGAGAAGGGATAGATCTAGAATCACTCTTCTCTTGTCTGAATCCTTCTTCGGGACACTGAACAGCCGACCCTGAAACTTCAGATGTTTCGTTTCTTGTATGGCATTCTTTTGTAAAAGATCCTGGACAAATTCGACCAGGTCTGGGGTGGAATGTTGACGAAATTTGTTCGGAGGAGGAGGAGGAGGTCCTTGAATCCAACTCCACCCTAGTCCCTTGGAGATGATACTGAACGCCCAGGGACTGAACCTCCATTTGTTGCGGAAGGCATAGAGCCTCCCCCCTACCTGCTGCACCTCAGTATTGGTTTGAGGAGTTGCCTCCACGTCCGCCTCGGAAGTTCTTTCCTCTGCGAAAGGCTCTTCCCCTGCCTTTGTTCTGGTTAGAGCCACGGTGGTAGCCTCTACCTCTACCATAACTCTGGGAAGAGCTATGAGCCTCGTAGGACTGGTTAAAGGCAGGGGAAGTGGCGGAGGCACCAGAAAGCTGGCTCTTAGGTAGCAGAACGGTGACATAGTCATCCGAAGGAGCCCGAGAGGTGGAGGGCTGCGCAGGGGCAACAGAAGATGGAGGAAGAGGCAGCCGGAAGTTGGATGAAGCACTCTGTTGTTGCCTGAACTGGGTGGAGGTATATGGTCTAAGCTTCTTCCTACCCCGGGCTTGATAATTTGCGGGGTCATACTTGCGTTTAGGGGTCAAACCCCAACGGGCTTTAAGGCTCTGATTAACCCTAGTGGCCTCCGCCAAGACTTCCTCTACGAGATCCTCGGGGAAGAGATTTGAACCCCAACAGGAGGACCGGATGAGTTTATTAGGTTCATGCCTAATCGTCGCCTCAGCTAGAACATGCTTGCGACATCTGCGTTTAGCAGTAGCAAAGTCATACAAATCATAATATAACGACTGTAACGTAGCCTTGTTGAGAGACTTAAAAATACTCTCCGTATCGTAAGTCAAGGCTATCGACTCCGTGGATGTGGCCAGGTTTAGAGTACGGCCCACACGTAGGCGGGAATCATATTCCTGTTTAATGAGAGATTCCGGGAGACGGGGAAGCTTCTCACTAAACAAGACTGAGGCACAGTCTGCTGCAAGCTTGCCGGAGGTAAAGGTGGTATGGACGTTGTCCCAACACTCAATACCTGAGGGAAGAAGGAGGGAGATTGGATCCACCTCTCGGATGGGAGGCAAGGGCTTCTCCTCCAGAGCATATTGAAAGGCAAGCTCTGCCACCTTATTGACGCATGGAGTCAAGGTGGTCTTGTCCATTAAGAACATCGTAAAGGAGCTTTTATGAGGCGTCAGCATGGTGTTAGTGCAGCCGATGTCATTCAAAAATCTGGCCCAAACAGATTGGGCTTGCTCCTTCGGGAAGATGACCGTCTCTTTGGGGACCTTGTCTAAACGGACTAAAGCTTCCTCGGTAAGTCTGGCATAACCATGAAATGGAAATGCCAGACCCGGAGGAAAGAATTCAAAGTCCTCTAGAGGACGAGTGCCAAGGCCCTCCAGAGTCAACATTCCGTCTGAGAACGGGGAATGAAGAGCCATCCGCCAGGGGTTGTTCTTGGCAAACGGCGGGAGCTTAGAGGCATCCGGTATGAGAGAGCTTTGGACTCTCTCCGGAGCTCCTTGCTCTAAAGCCCCAATTCTCTGACCGAAGTTAGAGAACATCGTGTCCATCCTCGACTGCATCTCCGAAACCAACTTTTCCTGCATCTCCGACACGATGCGGAGCATAGCTGATTCGGAAAGGCCCGGGCTAGCAGCAGGAGGGGCGGAAGGAACTCCCGGGTCGTGAGACTTAGAGGAGGAACCAGAGGTCTTTGAAGACGGGTTCGTACCATGTTTAGAGCCATGAGAAGTCTTATGAGGCTTGCGAGCTTTGGGTAAGGTCCTTGAAGTAGACTTATCCTTAGGGGGAACCGGGTATGAACGTTGAGACGAATCACGGTCCCCAGAAAATCCAAGAAAGGAAGAGCGATCAGAAGAAGAAGAAAGAGCGGGGCTGAGGATAGGAATCTCAGCGCCGGACACACCTGCCTCACTTACCACCCTACCTGTATCCGGCTCGTCTAGCAACATCGGTTCGACGTCCAGGTTCATGGAGGCAACATTGTCCTCCAGACCTCCGGGGGCGTCCGATGGATCTTGCTCTGGGTCGATGAGACCCGTTATAGTGGCATCAATGTGGGCAATGATGGGAGCTGCCACATGCCTAGCCACAGCAGCTGAAGACTTGGCGTTGGGGTAAACCATGGTGCAGTAGTCCTCAGATAGGACGTACGGCCGCTTAGACTTTACATTCCGGGCAAACCCACCAATCCACACCTTCAGTGTGGCCCGAGCCGCAGACTTTTGCTCCGGGGATGCCTGAAATAATAGGGGAATTATAAAAGGGAGACTCCCAATGGTCCTTCAAGACCATAGATATCTTACTAATAGTAAATAAAATAAGAAGGCAATATAGCCAACGGGACTCACCGAGTCAGATCCAAGGGTAGTGATGAGGTCGAAGCAAATCACACAGTTATCCGGGTGCCATACCACAACGTCTTCCAGTTGAACCCCACAAGGGGCGTGAGATCGGCAGACGGAGTGGCCACAAGGCTGGTGCAGAACAGCTGCACAGGCCGGCGTCAGACAATGCACCATCTGTAAAAAGAATAGTATATGAGAAACTGTAATTCTCTTAATTAGGGGCGGGTCTGGAGGACCCGGGCCTAATATAGGTCTAACACAAGATTAGAGCTTAATTGTACTATTCTTTAAATGGCCTAACATAGGTCTAACACAAGAAAAGAGCTTAACTGTACTATTCTGTTAAGTAGGGGCGGGTCCGGAGGACCCGGGCCTAACATAGGTCTAACACAAGATTAGACTGTAAAAAAATAAAAAATAAAAAATAAAAAATAAAAAATAAATTTTTTTTTTTTTTTTTTTTTTTAGGGGCGGGTCCGGAGGACCCGGGCCTAACATAGGTCTAACGCAAGGTTAGAGCTTAACTGTAATATTCTTACATAGGGGCGGGACCGGGGGTCCCGGGCCTAAACATAAGTCTAACTTGAAACTAAAGTATAGCCATCCATTCCGGTCAAGCCGGGAGCATAAAAAAGGATGCAATAACAAGGAATTAAGACACATAGTGTCTGATTTCCCGGGGTGGGGTAGACCCCGGGCCGGGAAATAAAGGTATATTCAATACCAATTCCTTTTTAGAGACTCCGGGGTAGTGATCTGTCATATATAATCATCATAGGAAATGTTATAAAATAATAGGGGGGCGGAACTGTAACTAAGAACTGCCAATCGAACCCGGAGGGTTTCGTATAACATAAGCCAGAATGAAAAGTGAATATAAAATAGGGTGCACCGGGATCCAACTCTGTTGACCGGTGGCCAACCAGACTAGACAGAGACTAAACCGCCGGGCCACCCGGAGGACAAAGTCCATAAACACTTAACTACCCCCCTCTAAAAGGAGGGAAGGCAACGGTCCCTTAGTGGAGGGGGGAGAAGCCTAGCCTCCCACCTAGCTAGAGGGGGAGCGTGGGGGAGGATCACGTGATACGAGGCAGCAGGGCTACCAACTGACGATCCCCAACAGACAGATCAAACGGAGTAATGGCACAAATATTCATTATAATAATAATAATAGCGTTAAATATATGAATAAACACATAGAAAATTTTTGGGCAAGGCATGCAACATAAATAATTAAATCACAAAAGACACACCTGATGGCTAAAATAACATTGCCGCCTTAGCACGGTCGGCAGCCATAGCGATACGTAAATGATATCGGCCCAAAAATTGAACCACGAGGATTCTAAACGCTAAATAATGAATATTCACAATAACAAATAATATTTGATAATAAAAATAATACACATAGTAACACCGCAAGTGAAAATTAAAAGCTCTCAAAAACAGGAGTACCAACTGTAGTGAAATCAAGCAAGATCGGTATGAACGAAGAGAATAACTCCTATAATATAAATATTAAACGATCTAGATTGCTCAAAACACAGTAAAAACCCAGCTTGGTACTTAACTTAGACGGTGTCTCCTGGGAAACCGACGAAGAAGCCATAATTCACTAGAAAATATCCAAAAATCGAGAGCACAAGAAAAATGCGGGTTACTGCACAAGTCGTGCTAAACGGAGTTGGGTTCTGAGCGGATGCATTGTAGTAGTACCGAGTGAGGTTGAACGGCTCTCCTCTATTGGGGTTCTCTGTCGTGGATTAATCTAAATAGTGCGGGACCTCTGGATTATACACCCAATTTTATACCGACACCATTAGGTGAGCGAGCTAGTTAACCTAGCACTCCTTTACATTTTTTCTCTGGTATATTTAGCAGTAAATTACCTAAGAATAAGTGCTTAAATGGAGCTTATTCACTGGGCGGCACAGGTTCGAGCCCAGAAATAATAATTTTTAAACAAATAGATAATATAATATCCTATATGTTATTACTATCGTAATTAACACTAGCATTAAAATTACTGAAAGGTTAGCGAGAAAAAAAGTTGCTAACAACGCAACCAATACTCGATGTTTGCATTTTCTCAGCTGAGCTCGTATGGTTAAAAGTTGGAATTATTCCTCGAATTTATCATTTATGCCATTTTTGTAGATATGTCAATAATATATACGGTAAAAATTGTTTCATTATTTTCATTATACATTTATATATTAACATAAATCATTTCATGTGTAATGGTGGTTATTGCACCTCAACCTAGGCTTGCCTACTAATAAACCAGACGTAGAATTCAAGGTGTGATTTTTTATACGGTTGTATAAGACGACCCCCCCATTTTTAATGGTTAAATTTTGGAATACAGGGTCGTCTTATACGCGGAAATATACGGTACATATCGCGGATTTTCCGGAAATTTCGAAAATACCGCGAAATCTGAAGACCCCCAAATACGATATTTTGTTACCTGTAATTCCATTAATACTGTAATTAGTAATAACTGCTCTTACTGATTGTTCATTGCATTACATATGATATATAATTCAGCACAGAAAGAAATAAAACACGAAAAGAGAATGTGATCATACGATAATACAGTACTGTATACAGTACGTAGTAAAATTAAATCGAACATGAACGTGGTCTTCATGCAATATCCAAGACCTTACAGTTGCGTCCAGACAGTATGATATTCTTTTGTGCTCAGAAACTTGGTTTCTAATATGAGGCACTCATCTGAGCTCCTTATCACTGGTTTTTAAGAAGCCAATAATGTTGAAACGTGATGCCATCCCTAGGGCCAGGGGAATGGCGGTGTATATTAGGACCGAGTACCCTGCTTCTCATAAGTCCTGCTATCAATGTGGATGTCATGAGATTCAGGTAATAAAAGTTTGTGGCAGGCATAACAACTTTTATTTATGTTCGATCTACCGGAATCCAGACATGGATGATTCTATCTTCGATTGTCTTCTTACCATTATGGCTAAGATACAAGAAGATGATAGAAAGGCTTCTTTTGTCTTTGTTGGTGATTTTAATGCTCACCATAGGGAGTGGTTAAGTTCTATCTCTCCTACCGATCGCCATGGCTTAAGAGCTTTAGACTTTGCCTCTGAATCAGGCTGTGAGCAAATCATAAATGAAGCTACTCACAGGTCTGGTAATTGCTTGGACCTCGTATACACTGACTCCCCTGGCGTTATAACTGGTAAGGTTGGTTCTCCAGTCGGGACATCTGATCATGCCTTGATTTCATTATTAGTGAAGACTGAGCAGCCTGGTCCCTGATATATCATATTCTTGTAAAATTTATATGAAATCCCAAGCAGACTGGAATGGGATTTTACATGATCTTTTGTGCTTGAATTGGTCACAATTATATAATAGTGTAGATCCTGTTGTCCCTTTGAATGAGAATCTAGTCAACATAATTGATAGGCGTATCCCTTCTCGTGTGCTAAGGTACCGAGTGAAGGACAAACCGTGGTTCAATGATGATTGTAGACGTGCTTTTTTGGAGAAGCAGGAGGCCTATCAACTTTGGAAGGGTAACAGATCAGATTTGACCTGGAACAACTATACTCAGCTTCGAGCTTTTGCTCAGAGAGTTTATGCCTCAACTGAAAAGGAGTACAATTTAACCATAAAAGAAACACTTTCTGGTACAACTCAGGAACATAAATGGTGGTCTACCCTTAAATCTGCACTCTTTGGTGTAGATGCAACAGTTCCTCCTTTACTTAAACCAGATGGCTCAGTCACTCACTGTCCAAAGGAAAAGGCAACCCTTTTGGCTGATGTTTTTGATAGTAAACAGAGTAATGAAAAACTTGAACTTCCTCATTCCTGTTTTCCTGAGGCTAAACTAACTAGTTTAGCTTTTCGATCTCGTGAGATTAAAGCTCTGTTGATGGACCTTGATGCTTATGGAGGGTGTAGACCCAAATGGTATTTTTCCTTTGTTTTTTATAAAGACAGCAGATTTCTTAGCTCCAAAGTTATCTGTTATTTTGCGCAAGTTAGCAAGAAGAGGAGCTTTTAGCACTAGTTGGAGAATTGGTAATGTTACTCCTCTATGTAAATGTGTTTGTGGTAGCTCAAGTCCCACTGATTACCGCCCAATTTCCATAACTCCCCATATTATCTAAAGTTTTTGAACGTCTTCTGGCAAAACGTCTTAATAGGTTTGCTGAAGGTAATCATCTACTCCCTAGTTTGCAATTTGGTTTTCGTAAAGGCCTTGGAGCATGTGATGCCCTTCTTACAATCTCCAATGCTGTACAGAAATCCCTTGATTGTGGTCGGGAAGTTCGTATGATTGGCCTTGATTTTAGTTCTGCCTTTGACCGTGTTAATCATGAGGCCCTTGTTTTCAAACTGAAACAGTTGGGAGTGGGTGGGTCGTTTCTTAGCATTATTATTGATTTTTTAAGTAATAGATCTCAAAGAGTTGTTGTTGAATGGCACCATAGTGATTATAGGAATGTGATATCCGGTGTTCCACAGGGTAGTGTTCTTGGCCCATTACTTTTTATACTATATACACATGACATGTGGTTTGGCCTAGAAAACAAGCTTGTTGCATATGCAGATGATGCAACTCTCTTGCATCAATTCCATCCCCTGAATGTAGATCTAGGGTTGGTGAATCCCTTAATAGAGATTTAGCTAGAATTAGTGCATGGTGCAAATTATGGGGTATGAAGTTGAATCCTAACAAAACTCAAAGTATGATTGTAAGTAGGTCAAGGACGGTGGTTCCTCAACATCCGGATCTCAGTATTGATAATGTTTCTTTAAATATGTATGACTCTTTCAAAATTTTAGGTGTGATTCTCGACAGTAAATTTACTTTTGAGAAACATATAAGGTCTGTGTCTTCTTCAATTTCACAAAAAATAGGCTTATTGAGAAAGTCTTTCAAGATTTTCGGTGATCAATCTATTCTGAAGAAGTGTTTTAATTCTTTCATTCTACCTTGTTTTGAGTATTGTTCTCCTGTCTGGTCTTCAGCTGCTGATTCTCATCTTAATTTGTTGGACAGAAACTTACGGTCTATTAAATTTCTTACTCCTGATCTAGATATTAATCTCTGGCACCGTCGTTCAATTAGTTCATTATGCATGTTGCATAAGATTTTTCACAACTCTGACCATCCTTTACATTCAGATCTCCCTTGACAATTCTATCCTGTTCGTAATACTAGGCAGGCAGTTAATTCTAATAGCCAGGCCTTCTCCATCACGAGGCTCAATACTACGCAGTACTCTAGAAGTTTTATCCCAGCTGTGACCAAGTTGTGGAATGATCTTCAAAAGTTCAAAGTTGGAGCAAATGCTTTTTTGTTGACCAGGCGGACATAGTCTTTTTATAGTTTATTTATGACATATTTGTTTTTGATGTTGTTGATAGTTTATTATATGACATGTCTTTTTCAATATTAAACTTACCCGATAATCATGTAGCTGTCAACTCCGTTGCCCGACAGAATTCTATGGAGGGATACGCCAGCTATCACAATACTAGAAGGGGGTGTATTTACCAGCGCCACCTGTGGCCAGGTACTCAAGTACTTCTTGTTGACACCTCCTCAATTATTCCTCTGTCGTGCTTCCGGCAAGACGTTCTGGGATACGCTTATGTTCTTGGAGTATTTTCACGACTTTGGTGAAGTATTTCTCTTTGATTTCGGCTGTCGCTTTACTGGAAACTTCTATATTAGCTTAGTTAGCTTTTGGAATTAATTTGATTAATTATGGTGACGAAGAGAGTATGAACTCTCGTTCACCTTTCAATGGCCGACACTTCCCTTAGACGGAAGTGTTGGTGTCTAAGAGAGTATAGACTCTCTTTCTTAATTTTGCTTAACAAAAGTTATAGATTTATTTTATATCTCTCCGCTCTTATAGGCCTCTTCGATTAACTTCCTTTTATTATAAACTTATTAAAATTAATTTTTATATTTGTTTATATTCGACCTTCCTAATAGTAGGCGGTCTTTTCTTGGTACCGAAGTTAATTAACATTGAGCCCGTCATTTCGGTTTTTCCTGTTAACATATTATGCTATTTCCGCCACAGAGTTTGAAAGAATTTCTTTGATAGTCTCGTACTGTTTTCAAAGTTGAACTAACGTTTTGTTTTGTCTCTGCAGTTGTTGACGTTCAGAACGTTCAACTTGCACTCTATCGTTACGATAGAGAAAGAATGTTCACGGTTTCACGTTGCAGTAAGAGTAACCGTGTCTAGCGTTTTGTTCATTCTTTCTTAACTTAATGGTTTTGATCCTAATAAAGGAACTTTTCAGTTTTTTCCTTTAACAATAATATGTTTTAACGATTTATATGATTGGGCTCTTCTCTCAGGTTCTAAGTCAAGAGAGAGAGAGATAGAGACGGAGGGAGAAAGAGGATAAACGTTTCATTCAAGCCTGCCAGGCGTACGAGTAACGTCGTTATCGTTTTTGCTCTTCTCCCTAGTCTCTTTAGGGGAAGAAACTAAACGTTTCTAGAGTGATCTAGTGTTTAGTCTCTTTCCAGCCACTGAATTATCTTTCATTAGTTTTTTCTGTTACATTGTAATTCTGTTTTCGCAATTACTAACTTTTGAGAAAGGATAGAATTGCGTGTTTCAGGTACAAACCACTTAAAGTTTCGAGTTCAGTGAAATAAGTGCAAACAGAAATCAAAGTGATAAGTGATTAGCGCAAAGTATGTCAGTGTTATGCGTGAGGGTACTTTTGTGCGCGCCAGTCGTCCTCCCAGTCCGGGACCTCTTGCAAGCTCCCAAGCCCAGGGGAGAAGCAATGTCGAAGGGCAGAAGGGTTCAGCAGGCCTTGATCGGCGCACAGAAGTATCCTCGGTGGTTGTGGGCGTGTCTTACCGAGACCGTCACTCCCACCCGCAGACGATTGAGCCCTTATTTTGCTCGTCTGCAGAAGAAATTTAGGGGAGAAAACGCTGGTCTCAGGTCTCAAGACCTTTTAAACGTAAAGTCCAGACCTATGCCAGACGTACGAAGTTAGAGTTCACAGTCATTGGGTTAGCTCTGACTCTCCTCAGTCATCAGTTGAATGCACTCCGCCTAAGAGGAGTAAGGTTCTGCCACAACAGAGCTCGACTGTTAAGGCTTTACCTCAGCCTACTGTAGTTTCTGCCGACCCCAAGTGGACTCTACTACAGTCCATGCAAGCACTGCTTTCGGACTTGATGCGTGAGTGTCGGGCTGAGAGTGTTGCGCCTCCGCCTCCGCCTCCGCCTACACTCCCTCCGCCTATGCTCGCTCCGCCTGATCGCAGTACCACCTGCCAGGCGTACGATGTTGTGGACTCTACTACAGTCCATGCAAGCACAGCTTTCGGACTTGATGCGTGAGTGTCTGGCTGAGAGTGTTGCTCCTCCGCCTCCGCCTACACTCCCTCCGCCTACACTCGCTCCGCCTGATCGCAGTACCACCTGCCAGGCGTACGATGTTGTGGACTCTACTACAGTCCATGCAAGCTCAGCTTTCGGACTTGATGCGTGAGTGTCGGGCTGAGAGTGTTGCTCCTCCGCCTCCGCCTACACTCCCTCCGCCTACGCTCGCTCCGCCTGATCGCAGTACCACCTGCCAGGCGTACGATGTTGAGCCACGTGCTGAGTTTGCTGTTCCCAGTGGTGTTCAGCCTCCGCCTTCCTTAAGGCAACCTTTACAATGGGATCAGGAGGATTATACCTCTCTTCCTCCGCCTCCACTTGCTGCTCCACCAGTGATGCAACACTCGGTTGAGGTACAACAACCTCTCCCGTCCATGAGTCAGTCTCCTCAGCTCTCGCTGCAGCGAGCTCAACCCTCCACAAGGCAAGCACCACAACACCTTAGCCTTGCGCCTCAGGAGCCTCAGCTTGCGAGACATTTACCTTGTTCTGCGCAGCCTCTTCCTCATCGCGCTCCGCTCACACCACAGGAACTGGAACTTGCTACTCCGCTTCCGCCAACCGCTCAGCAAGCGCAATCCTTGGGTTCAACCACTCATGCTAGGAGTCAGCCTCCTCCACCCATGCGCCTTCCTTCTGCTTGTCTTTTATTCAGCCTTTGCAGACTGAGCCTCAGGTGTTCCCTCAACAGAGTCTTGAAGAGGAAACCACAACTATTGTTGTTCCAGCTCGTTCTGACTCTGCTGTTCAGCATACCTTACCTCCATTTTCAAACCATGGCAAAAATATGAATCATGAGTTATGAATGTAAGGTAAACATTATGTTGATTTTTAAACCCCATGCAAGCATGCATAAAGCACTCTAGCACTGGTCATGGAATTTCTGAGAAATGTTAAACGCCATGCACACGCTCTGCTTTCCTTACAGCAGGCTCTGCTTACAGCAGGCTCTGCTTACTACATGCTCAGCATACAGCATGCTCTGCATTCAGCATGCTCTGCATACAACATGCTCTGCATACAGCATGCTCTGCATTCAGCATGCTCTGCATACAACATGCTCTACATACAGCATGCTCTGCATACATCATGCTCTGCATACCTTACCGCATGCTTCTCAGTCACACATCTTGGGTTGTTGCCAACTCACTAGACTGTCAAGCAGTTTCATAACGTTGCCTTCTAGTCTGCTGCTTTTGCACCAGTGAACCCTCACTCAGAGAACTTAGCTTTTCTAGGATAAGGTCCCTGTAGATGAGAAAGTTCTTTTCTCCCTCCTTCTGATATTCCCTTGAGGACTCTGTCATTTGGAGGGAGCCTTTAGCTGCATAACCTCTTATGGACTTTTATTTAAGCATAACATGCTTCCAGGGAAGGTTATGGTTCCACTTCAGTCGCTAATCCCGTCTGTTACCACACCTGCTCCCATAGACCTTGAGCTGTGTTGCATGACATGCAGTCCAAGCTTAGTCCTTGTTAGAGGATTTTTTGTTTACGGAGTCAATGTGTCACGGGGAAGACGTTCAACAACCAACAGAAGTGACTTGTTGTGACGCAGTGCGGCAACCTCAGCAACCCGTTAAGGAGTTGTCTGTACGACCCAGACAGTCTAGACAGATTCGGGTTGTCACTGTACTTCCTCGCTTGCCCATGATTGACAGTTCACAGACTGTGCAGCAGTATCATGATCTTGTGTCCGGCTCCGTCAGACGACTGGCTTTTAAGAGCTCCCACAAGTCGTCGCTGTCTGGAGATTTTCAAATGGACTATGGATCTGACCAAGGAACTGGGCCTCCTGGTCAATTTTGAGGAGTCTCAGCTCGTTCCATCCCAGACCATTGTCTCCTTGGGTATGGATCTTCAGAGTCGAGCTTTTCGGACTTTTCCGTCGGCCCCAAGGATCTTCCAAGCCCTAGAATGCATCCAGAGCATGCTGAGAAGGAACCGATGCTCAGTCAGGTAGTGGATGAGTCTAACAGGGACACTTTCATCACTGGCCCTGTTCATCGTGTTAGGGAGACTCCACCTCCCCTCCCTTCAGTATCATCTAGCTGCTCACTGGATAAAGGACATGACGCTAGAGACGGTCTCAGTTCCTGTTTCCGAAGAGAGGAGGTCTTCTCTCGCGTGGTGTAAGAACAGCTTTCTTCTCAAGGAAGGCTACCTTTGGCTGTTCAGAAACACGACCGCCGTCTCCTCTCGGACGCATCAGACACGGGCTGGGGTGCGACTTTGGACGGACAAGAATGCTCGGGAACATGGAATCAGGAGCAAAGGACACTTCACATCATTTGCAAGAAGTTGTTGGCGGTTATTCTGGCCTTGATAAACTTCAAGTCCCTCCAGCTTAACAAAGTGGTGGAGGTGGACTCTGACAACACCACAGCCCTGGCTTACATCTTCAAGCAGGGAGGGACTCTTTCGTGGAAGTTGTTCTAGATCGCAAGGGACCTACTCATCTGGTCTTTAGATCGAAAGCTAACTGGTAACGAGGTTCATTCAGGGCGGTATGAATGTCATGGCAGATCACCTCAGACGGAAGGGTCAGGTCATCCCCACAGAGTGGACCCTTCTCAAGAATGTTTGCAACAGACTTTGGGCCCTGTGGGGTCAGCCTACCATAGATCTGTTCACTACCTCGATAACCTAGAGACTCCTGTTGTATTGTTCTCCGATTCCAGACCCAGCAGCAGTTCACGTGGATGCTTTTCTGCTGGATTGGTTCCATCTCGACCTGTATGCATTCCCGCCGTTCAAGATTGTCAACAGAATACTTCAGAAGTTCTCCTCTCACTAAGGGACACGGCTGACGTTGGTTGGCTCCGCTCTGGTCCGCGAGAGAATGGTTCTTAGAGGTACTGCAATGGCTGGTCGACATTCCCAGGACTCTTCCTCTAGGAGTGAACCTTCTAAGTCTACCTCACGTAAAGAAGGTACACCCAATCCTCCACGCTCTTCGTCTGACTGCCTTCAGACTTTCGAAAGACTCTCAAGAGCTAGGGGCTTTTCGAAGGAGGCAGCCAGAGCGATTGCCAAAGCAAGGAGAACATCCACTCTCAGAATCTATCAGTCTCAAGGGGAAGTCTTCCGTTGCTGGTACAAGACCAATGCAGTTTCCTCAACCAGTACCACTGTAACCCAGATTGCTGACTTCCTGTTATATCTAAGGAAAGTAAGATCCCTTTCAGCTCCTACGATCAAGGGTTACAGAAGTATGTTGGCAGCGGTTTTCCGCCACAGAGGCTTGGATCTTTCCACCAACAAAGATCTACAGGACCTCCCTAGGTCTTTTGAGACCTCAAAGGAACGTCGGTTGTCCACTCCAGGCTGGAATCTAGACGTGGTCCTAAGGTTCCTTATGTCATCAAGATTTGAACCTCTCCAATCAGCCTCTTTTTAGGACCTCACATTAAAAACTCTTTTCCTCGTGTGCTTGATAACAGCTAAAAGAGTAAGTGAGATCCACGCCTTCAGCAGGATCATTGTTTTCACATCTGAAACGGCTACATGTTCCTTGCAGCTCGGTTTTTGCTAAACGAGCTTCCTTCACGTCCTTGGCCTAAGTCGTTCGAGATCCCAAGCCTGTCCAACTTGGTGGGGAATGATCTGAAAAGAGTACTTTGCCCAGTTAGAGCTCTTAGGTACTATCTAAAAAGGTCTTAACCTTTACAAGGACAATCAGAAGCCTTATAGTGTGCTATCAAGAAACCTTCTTTTCCAAGTTCTAAGAACTCAGTTTCTTACTATTCAGGCTTCTGATTAGAGAAACACATTCTCGTCTGAAGGAAGAAGACCTTGCTTTGCTGAAGGTAAGGACACATGAAGTGGGAGCTGTGGCTACTTCAGTGGCCTTCAAACAGAACCATTCTCTGCAGAGTGTTATGGATGCAACCTATTGGAGAAGCAAGTCAGTGTTCGCATCATTCTATCTCAAAGATGTCCAGTCTCTTTACGAGTACTGCTACACCCTGGGACCATTCGTAGCAACGAATGCAGTAGTAGGCGAGGGCTCAGCCACTACATTTCCATAATCCCATAACCTTTTAACCTTTCTCTTGAATACTTTTTATGGGTTGTACGGTCGGCTAAGAAGCCTTCCACATCCTTGTTGATTTGGCGGGTGGTCAATTCTTTCTTGAGAAGCGCCGAGGTTAAAGGTTGTGATGAGGTCCTTTAGTATGGGTTGCAGCCCTGTATACTTTAGCACCTTTGAGTTGATTCAGCCTCCCAAGAGGAACGCTGCGCTCAGTAAGGAAGACGATCTTATTAAAGGCAGAGTAACGGTTCAAGTCGACTTCCTTACCAGGTACTTATTATTTCATTGTTATTGTGGATAACTGATTATATGAAATACGGGATACTTAGCTATCCTTTAGTCTTGTACACTGGTTTTTCACCCACCCCCCTGGGTGTGAATCAGCTACATGATTATCGGGTAAGTTTAATATTGAAAAATGTTATTTTTATTAGTAAAATAAATTTTTGAATATACTTACCCGATAATCATGATTTAATCGACCCTCCCTTCCTCCCCATAGAGAACCAGTGGACCGAGGAATAATTGAGGAGGTGTCAACAAGAAGTACTTGAGTACCTGGCCACAGGTGGCGCTGGTAAATACACCCCCTTCTAGTATTGTGATAGCTGGCGTATCCCTCCATAGAATTCTGTCGGGCAACGGAGTTGACAGCTACATGATTATCGGGTAAGTATATTCAAAAATTTATTTTACTAATAAAAATAACATGTTTTGACGTTGTTTCTTATTTTAGAATGATTTATTGTTAATTTGTTCTCTTCATTTATTTATTTCCTTATTTCCTTTCCTCACTGGGGTATTTTTCCCTGTTGGAGCCCCTGGGCTTATAGCATCTTGCTTTTCCAACTAGGGTTGTAGCTTGGATAGTAATAATAATAATAATAATAAAAAACGCAAATCAAATGCAGTCATACCATATTAGAATGGTGTAAGGCTGCTGATGGCTACTATACTACAAATGTAATGGATGTGCATCTTTTCCATGATTCTTTTGTATGTATACGTACGTAGTACTGCATCCAATAATATTCTTTGTTGCAAAAATCACATTTCGAATAAGCGTACGAGAGAGAGAGAGATAGAGAGAGAGAGAGAGAGAGAGAGAGAGAGAGAGAGAGAGAGAGAGAGAGAGAGAGAGACACACACACACATCCTACAAAAGAAAAAAATAGCATAAGTAAAGCTATTATTATTATTGTTATTATTATTATTATTGTTGTTGTTGTTAATAAAATTATGATTGTTATTATTATTATCATTATTATTATTATTATTACAGTACTGTACTGTATTATCATTATTTATTATTATTATTATTAATACTGTACGTACGGTATGCGTGGGGTATCTTGTATGAGTTGGTAACCTACGCATCATATACTGTAAGACGGGTTGTGATTGGTTCAAGCGCTGATAGATGACGAATCAGAACTCAAGTTTTGTTATCTAGCCTGTGATTGGTGTTTTGCCCTCATCTCCAGCTTCCAGCATCTAGGTTCTCGCGGGCCCGGGTCGTCCACTCTCTGTTCCCGCGTATCGCTGAGTAGACGTTCTTAAGTTTGTGAAGTTTAATCTGTGCTGTGTGCGACCTTTTTAAGTTGAACTTTTTGTCAAATCCTACTGTACAATGCCTCCCAAGCATTCTGCTTCTACTAAGGCTGGTAGTGAGCCTAAACGCCACCGAAGGATGATGACGATTGCTGAGAAGGTTACGCTTGTCAATATGTTAAAAGATGGTAGAAGTTACGCGTCCGCGGCGCGCCATTTTGGGATCAACGAATCTACTGTTCGCTATATCAAGAAGGACGAGGCGAACATTAGAAAGACGGCTGCAATCACCTTTAGCAGATCAGCGAAGCGAGTCGTTACAACGCGTAATAAAACGATCGTACGCATGGAAGATGCTTTAGCTGTGTGGATTGCCGACTGCCGGAAGAAGAACATAGCCTTGGATACAAACACCATCTGAACAAAGGCTTTGAGCTTGTATCAGAATTTTGCTGCAAAGGAACCTCAAGACGACGATGGCAACCATGCTGAAGAAGATGATGATGCAGATGATCCTCAACCAGGGACATCCACTGATTCCCAGCCTCAGAAACAACGTTTTTCCGCCAGCAAAGGATGGTTCGCGAAGTTTCAGAAACGCTTTGCCCCGAAAAGCGTTTCCCTGCATGGGGAGGCTGCTTCAGCTGACACTGCTGCTGCTGAAACTTACGTGAACCAGACGTTCAAGAATATTATCGCCGAAGGTGGATACAAGCCGGAACAAGTCTTTAATATGGATGAGACCGGCTTGTTTTGGAAGAGAATGCTGTCGCGAACTTTCCTGTTCAAAGAGGAAGCCAAAGCCTCTGGCTTTAAAGCATTCAAGGATCGTGTTACCCTCGTGATGTGTGGCAATGCTGCTGGATTTATGCTAAAGCCGGGCCTTATTTATAAGTCGAAAAATCCTCGCGCTTTGAAAAATAAGAATAAGAATCTCCTTCCCGTGTACTGGATGCATAATCCAAAAGCATGGATTACGAAGATGCTGACCTCCAACTGGTTCCACCAGTGTTTCATCCCGCAAGTCAATGAATATCTCGTAGAGAAGGGCTTGCCATTCAAGATCCTTCTCCTTATGGATAACGCTGGTGGACACGCAATTGACCTGTCGCGTGAGGGCGTTCAGGTTGAGTTCCTGCCACCCAACACCACGTCATTAATTCAATCGATGGCGGACCTCGTTGTGTGTGTGGATGCTGCCCAAGAGGATG
Organism: Palaemon carinicauda; assembly: GCF_036898095.1. Classification (NCBI taxonomy): domain Eukaryota; kingdom Metazoa; phylum Arthropoda; class Malacostraca; order Decapoda; family Palaemonidae; genus Palaemon; species Palaemon carinicauda. Next base: position 126,850,105 of record NC_090743.1, on the reverse strand, counting down.
AGAATGAAGATTTTAACTTGAAGGCGTACTGGCGGCAGTACACCATAGCCACGTGCCTGAAGAATATTCAGAAGGCACTTCAAGAGATGAAACCTGCAACTTTGAATGCGAGCTGGAAGAAGTTGTGGCCCGAGATTGTTTACGACGACGAGGGATTTACACCTGCTGAAATCCAACACTCTGCAGTACGCAAATCTGTGCAGTTGGCTGCCATAATTGGGGGTGACGGGTTTGGCGACATGACGACTGAAGACGTCGACGAGTTGTTGGACTGCCATTCCCAGCCCCTAACTGACGCAGACCTCGAAGACCTGACGAAATCGGCAAGCGAAGAAGAGAGTGAAACCCAGGAAGAGACCCAAGAAAATGTCGAAGAAACGGGCTTAACACTAGAACGGCTTGCCAAGGTCTGCAACCATATAAAGGAGGTGAAAGAAACGTTGCAAGAGTGGGACGAGGATATGATTCGGTCGATGCAATTCTGCAACAAGGTTGATGACATAATGACTCCCTACAAGATGCTCTTAGATCGAAAAAAGAAGCAGCGGCAACAACTTCCGATCACAATGTTCTTCCAGCCTCGCAAAAAAGAGCCAGTTCGTCCTGCTACTACGCCTTCGGAAGAAATTGAAAAAGTTGAAGAGGTGTCCCAGGAAAAGACACCTCCGTCTGAAGAGACATAAAATACTACCTGGCTGCACAGTAGAACACATCATCAGCTTCATCATCATCATTTCTACTGTGCAGCAAATTCATCGCCATCATCATTCAAGTTTTTCTTGAACTTCTTTCGTGGTGAGTACAGTAACAATCTTTATTTTTTACTTTAATATTCTCACATTCTAATACTGTATTTGTGCCTGTTTTATAGTTTAGTACTGTACTGTATGCATTAAGTTAAAGGGAAGGTTTTAAAAGTCTACATGTTGTAACCTATCATATTTTTTTTGTTTAAAATTTACATTTACGTACGTAAAACAATCTCTCTCTCTCTCTCTCTCTCTCTCTCTCTCTCTCTCTCTCTCTCTCTCTCTCTCTCTCTCTCTCTCTCTCTCTCTCTCTCGTAAATTGATTTTTTTTTTTAAATTTACATTTACAGTACGTACGTAAAACAATCTCTCTCTCTCTCTCTCTCTCTCTCTCTCTCTCTCTCTCTCTCTCTCTCTCTCTCTCTCTCTCTCTCTCTCTCTCTCTCTCTCTCGTAAATTGTTTTCCTGCTTTGCTACGTACAATATGTACTGTACTGTACAGTACAGTACTGTATGATTTTATATAGATACGGTAAATTATATTTGTAAGGTAACATATTTTGTAAATGCTTTTACTGTAAATACTGTACTGTATCATTATTTATCACTATCATCATGCGCGTTAAATGCCTTGTTTGTTCTGAGCGTGGTTGTTTACTGAGTGTACAGTACTTTATGACGCCGTCGTTTCAGGCGGCGTCATAAAGAAAAACATTTCATTTGGAAGTCCTAAGAAAAATAAAGTAAAACATTGGTAATAAAAAAATCAACATACTGTATAATCAATATAATCGATGCAAAAACTAACCTATACATATATGTGTACACTAAATGAGTTTGTTAAAACTTTAAATCATTCATTCATTGTTTCTTCATTATGATCAGAGATGAACGTAAACAAAACATTGGTTGCCATTTTTTATCGTGCTTTTTAGGTGTTTAGGAAACGCATGATATAAAATCGCCTTTAATATTTGTGCCTGTTTTAGTTTAGGGTGCTGTAGTACATGCATTAAGTGTTCTGTACATTAAAGGGTAGTTTGTTAACAGTACTACGTACAAGGGAAGGTTTTAAAAGTCCGAATATACATGTTAAATAAATAGGTAAATATGATGTCACTACTTCGCGGAATTTCACCTATTGCGGCCGGGTCTGGAACCTATCTACCGCGATAAACGAGGGTTCACTGTATAACAAACAATAAAAATTGAATAAGTAATGAATCTGAAATAATTTGTATTTTTCTTATGTATTTTTCCACAGCTCTGCTTCTGGTGTGCGTCCCACAGCTGTTCGCCCAGTAGATCATCGTTCTAAAAGTACTTCATCCTAACCATAAATGGCATTGTTATAGACTGTTCAAGCTATAGTGTTTCCATCACGAGACAGACTTGTTCAGCTCCAACAGGTTGCAGCACCGTTGTTTGAGAATATCTTCCTCCAGGTCCACCTTTGACAGAAACTTCTGGGACACCTTGCTTCCTTGGAAAACTTAATTCACTTAGGGAGAATGCCTCAGGTGATTTAGCGGGCTTAGAAATCTCAATGGTCTCAGACATCTGATCCTCTGCCCATTCTGCTGAGAGTACCTCAAAATGTCAGATCGATCTTGCGTGGTGGATCCAGGAAAAGAACCAGTTAGTGGGGTCTCCACTACAATTCTAACCTCCAGACTTCTTCCTGTTCTCAGATTCATCCTGCATGTGTGGGGAGCTCATCTTTGAACATAACAAATCTCAGGCCTTTAGACACAGGAAGACAAGTCGTTCCACATCAACTACCTGAAAATGAAAGCAGCATACTCAGCATTACTCCACTTCACAAATACTGTCAAGGGTCACTCAGTAGTGTTGATGAGCGACAATATGACTTTGGCGAGGCACTTCAACCAGCAAGGTGGCTCCATGTATCACCTTCTTTGCCACTTGTCAGTAGGGATGCATCATTGGGTGTTAGTGAATGCTGTTTGCCTTGCATCCCGTTTCATTCTAGGGAGGAAGAACGTGATGGCAAACAATCTGAGCCGACTACAGACAATAGTTGCTTCAAAATGGTCTTTGAACATTTAGTGGCTAGGGAACTGACTTTGTGGGGAACTGACTTTGTGGGGTTCCCTGATCATTGAATGTTTGTCACTCGCATCAGCAACAAACTAGCGGTGTATTGTTTCCCAGTTCTAGACCTAGCAGCATTGATAGAGGATGCATTTCAACAGAAGTGGGACGGGACGGATGTTTACACCTTTCTCTCACTTTGTCTGATCCACCAGGTCTTGAACGAAATCATAATGTCACAAGACTTCAGAGTAATGCTAGGGGTACTCAGAACTTCCAAATTGGCCAACCCTTCTCCAACAACCACACGTGAAAAGGTTCCTCACGGCATAGGAGTACCTGCCTCTTCATTGCTCTAGGTTATCCAGGATCTCTTCGAATGAAGGGCTTTTCGAGACCAACTGCAAAGCAACTTTCAGAATATTAATGCAAATCCTCCCTAGCAGTCTACCAGGCAAAATAGTCCTTCAGTGATTGGCATCGTTAACTGGACACTGCTCCACTCAAGACTACTATTTCACTGATAGCAGACTTTTTACTTTACCTGTGGGAGGAGAAACTTTTCTTAGTCACAGCTCGGCCTTGAGTTGGGTCTTTAGACTGAAAGGAATTTACCTCTCCTCTTTGTAAGAACTCTGGATTTTGACAGAGTTTTAAGCAGTCCTGTCCGCCATGGGAAGCCAAACCCCTGACTTGAAGTTTGATTAAGGTTTTACATTCCCTCAAAATGGCAACATATGAACCTCTATGCAAGGCCTCAGACAGGGACCTCACACTTAAAATGGTCTTCCTTGTTGCCTTAGCATTTCATGGCCTCTCTTATCTTTAATCACACTCCAAGGAGTAGAAAGAACTGTTATTCTTGGTTTGTAGCTGAATTTGTAGCAAAGATCCAGAATCCAGCTGTGATTAATCATCGGTTTGACTCGTCCTCCATTTCCTCAATCAAGGAGGTAACTGATGATATGGACAGTCTGCTGCCATGTCCTGTAAGTCCTGTTCACCTCTACTTAAAGCGGACTAGTCACTGTCGCCCTGCAACTCCAAACCTATTTTTGAATCCTGGCCATATGAAAAAAAGAGAGTAACAAAAAACTTATCATTTTAGCTATGTGAGACTATCATGAGAGCTTAAATCTTTTTAAGAAGCATTTACTGTGACCCCTGCCAAAGCACATAATATACTTGGCATTGTGGTAACATTGGCTTTCTGCAAGGACCATTCAGTAAATCAGGTACTTGTAGCAGGGGTCTGGAAAAGGCAAACAACCTTTATTGCCCTCTACCTTGAGGATTTCACCCATAGGTCCCTTGACACCTTTTGTATTTGACCTGTGGTAGCAGCGCATCAGTTGGTGAAAAGGACCAACTCCTACAGGACATCGAGCACTGTGTTGCAGTTATCAGTTACATCTTATTTTGTATGAGATTTAAATGTCTGTCCTTCCTTCCTTTCTTCTTTGTCTCCCTCCCTTGGGAGTGACAATACTGATTGGACACATATGCAGGTAATCGCACCTTTATGGGTAGTTTTTTGAACACTTGTAATCAACAAATCCTTTACTCCTCTATCAGGTCCAGACAGACATTCCAGGTGGTTGGCCAGCAAGATGCCCATTTCTCTTCAGGGGACTTCCTCCCACCTAAGGAAGACTTCCAATTTAAATAACTGTTTGTATCGACGTAGGGACAGACTACTGTATAAATTTTTATGTAATTTGTGTTTTTTTCTAGCTATACAAACCTGAGTCATTTAAAGTTTTACTTCCCACTGTATCCAACCCCGCAAGTGCCGACCAGTGAGATATCAGCCATGAGCAACATCATACCAACCTGATATGAGGGAGGGTGATGCAGCCTTACCAGTCTGCCAGACCCGCAATAATTCTTTAATTGGCTACTAGCTTTTCCAGAAGCATCCCCATTTAAATGTCTTGGGTTTGTATAGCTATGAAAAATGTAAATTATTTTAGAAATTTGTAGTGTTTTGAAAATCAAAATAATATTAGTTGTGAATATCCAACATTCTAACACAATTTTTTAATAGAACTTATAACCAAAACTTGTTATTTATTGATAGTAAAAAGTGAACACAGTATTGTATATGTAAAATGTCAGGCATCCTGTTTGTTTACTTTTCCTTTAATTTAGCTAGTTCTGTCTTTGGTATTTATGGAAACTGCTTAGCTTGTGTTGATAACCATTAATAAACATTCAGGAATTTCAAGAATGCTTCCATATTTATGTCACCACAAAATTAAAGAAAAAATAGATAAAAATGAAAAACTAGTATTTTACATAGGCTACATAAACTATCTATAGCCATACACACTGCTTTATCAATATGTAATACCCTTTGCATTGAAACAAAATCTTTGCCATATTGTTCTTAGGCTACTCTGGATAACTAGTTGCCTGTTTTGTCTATGGGTGTACTTTCTTGTTGCCTGTTCTTGACAAACCTTCTTGAAGCACCAACCAGTTGAATTAGAGAATAACACTAGCAATGTTCTGTTAGTGTACCTGGTTTTGCAGGTGTGCAAGTAGAAGTTCTCTCTTTTATACTGATGAAAGTTTAATTTTAGGAATTTTTGCCCCTACACAAGACGAAATATTGAGGCAAGTAGCAAATTGATGCCAATAAATCTCCACTCGTGTAAGAATTTAATGTATCACATCAACAAGGTCAGCCTGCTTTAAGGGATTTTGCTGTTTGAATTGAGTTACAGTTCTGTACCTCCTGTAAGTGACGTGCAAAATGTTTTCTTATATATACTACTTGCATTATTTCCTAGTTAGGCTGTACTGTGTACAGTCCAAGGTTAATGTTTCATGTTATGGTGTACTGAATACTGTACAGTATAAGGTTAATGTTAATTCTTTGTAAAAAAAAAAAAACTATTTGGTGTTAGACTACAAGGTGTATCGTTAGTTTGCAGAAAAGTTAAAATCAGTGGTGAAGACTTCCACAAGTTCTGAAAAATTACGTCTTATAATATTCACCGAGTCTGCCACATCGCTTCTAGACCTACCAGCAATATGTCGTAGAGGTGTTGAGCTGTCAAAAGATTTTCCCTTTGAACTTGATGGTGTTGTGTTTGGATCGGATGATTTCTGCGCTGATATTGGTATGTATAACCGCAATTTTACACCAAGATAACTTAAGAGATGAGGCAAAAGAATACAGTATTTCCTTTTTTCCTTCATCTTAAATTCAACTGAAACAGTCGTAATTATTTGTTCTTAAAGATTAGAAAAAATCAAGCGGAGTACAGTAAAATTAAAGAAACCTGGTAGCCAGGTGGGCACAGACAAAGGTAACAAAGGGAATTAATAGTTGCAAAGCAATGCAGTTTGGGTTGAAGGGCTACTGTAAAGAAGCTTTAGTACAGTACCTTTAGAATGGCTGCACTATACTGCATTTTCACTTAGTTGAAGATGAATAATTGCATTAGTTTTTTTCAAATCTTGTGCAATATTCTCAATATTTGTTTTCTAATTATATTGCTCCATATTTAGTCTGTTATTAGCTGTTGTTGGCTTTTATATGAGAAAGTCATATCAATATATCATGCTTGTATTGTAGTATCCAGGTATAGAAACTTTTTTTCTAACTGTATCAAGTAAACTGCTCTCATAAATCCATTATTTTCTCTTATTTTAATCATGTCACCAAAAAATTACTAAGCAAGGGATGCAGAATCAGAAAGACTATAACTTCTGGGTTGGTCTGTCAATACTTACATGCAAAACTTGTGAATTTTAAGGAATAGAGTTTCAATAAGACCCATTGTACCAATTTCTGACAAGTAATATACTTTAGGAACGTTACAACTGGCATTGGACTTGGTTAAAGATGATGAGATTGCACTTATCAAAAGTATTAATACATAATCACTGAAGCAAATTAAAAAACTAACATAGAATATAAAGGCATTTGTGATGAACTCTTTCTGTGTTTGTGTTACAATACATTTTGTTAATTGTTTTTTTTTTCCAAAATTTTAAGAATTTTGGAAACTAAGTGTGACTTGATTACAAATATTTCCCTGAAGCAAATTTTCCTTTCAGGTGCTACCCGTACAAATGAAGCAAAGGAGCTATCTTTTGCAAGACAGTATGTTCTGACAGTTGCTAAAGCTTTCAAGTTACAAGCCATAGATTTGGTTTACATCGACTACAAAGGTAGGTAAAGATGAATTCTTACAGATTATACATACATACATATACCAAGGCACTTCCCCCAATTTTGGGGGGTCGCCGACATCAAACAAACGAAACAGAAAAGGGGACCTCTCCTCTCTATGTTCCTCCCAGCCTGACAAGGGACTCGACCGAGTTTGGCTAGTACTGCTAGGGGTGCCACAGCCCACCCTCCCACATTATCCACATTATTTTTCTTTAAGATTATGGGCTATAAAATAGCAGTTATCAGTAGGAGTTTAACTGGAGTCCAAATACTTGGCTTTCATAAGGCTGAATGAGACTTTGCTAAAAGCCACTCTTGGGAGGCTGCTACCATGTGAAAATTATGGTACTTTATTTTACCAAGGAAGGTGGATTGAAGTGATATCTCATCTCTTGCCTACGGGGTGGCTATTGTAAAAAAAAATCTTCTCAGTTCAAAACTCATTTGAGAAAACGGAAAGATTTTAGGCTTGCAAGAGCTGTTTGTTTTGATATTGTCACTGAAAGCCATTGAGGTAACTCTTGTTGAGTCTTTGAAGGAATAAGACCACACATATGGGTTGTATTAAATCTGAAAGCTTGGAGACAGTTTCTGTTCCAAAAGTATTTTAAAGTACTGCATTGATACCTGGCAGACCAGGTCCTGGAGTGCGTGTTGTTTCAGATTATGGAAGTCAGAAAATATATTTGTTCCAACACGAATACTTACCTCAAACTACTTTCTTAGGAATTACCTGTAATCTCCTCTCTACCGACCAGAGTTTTGTGTAGTATACCCTAAAACCCGTTTTCTATGGAGGGCTATCTCGGGTGTAAGAGAACGTGCCCCGAGGGTAGCTTTTGCGCTAGGTCGAGGTCCGCCTGGGTCGTGAGCGTCAGTAAGTTCTCTGGTCGCGCTCTCGTCTCTCTCGACCCTTTGTGTGCGCCGCGTGTGTCCCACGTGTTTACCGCGTGGTAACTTGTGCTTATCCCTTGTGTTCCTGTGTGTTCACTACCCTTCCTTGTGCTTCCCAAGTGTATTCCTTTGATTCCCTGCGTTCCTGTGTCTTGTGTTTGTGCGTTATGGAGCAGATCCGCCGTTGTCCTGGGCCTAGAGCCGGAAAATCATGTGGAGCGTTCCTCTCCAAACCTGAAGTGGACCCTCACTCCCTTTGCTCTTCCTGTAGGGGCAAAGTTTGTTCGTCTTCGGATACGTGCCTCGAGTGTGTTGGTTGGAGTGATATTCAGTGGGTGCGTTACGGCACGAAGAAAAAGAAATCGTCGAAGCGTTCACCCAGGAAAGCTAGTGTTTCTTCGCCGCTACCGTCGCCCAGTGAACGGTCCGACGGGGCTTCTGTCTCTCCTTCCCCTACCCAGAGTAGGGGACGAGGTAAGTCCATCGTGGGGAAAGAACCGAGCGTTCTTCCCCAGGAGTCTGGTGAATGTGAAGTGGGGGTTGCGGGGCCTTCTCAGGCTAGTGAGGAGCCTGGTAGTGCTGTGTCAGGGAGCTCTGGAGACTCGGCCCTTGTGCTTGGGGAGCACGTTTCCTCCGATGACCCCTTGTGGTGTAGCAATGTTGTTTCTGTGTCTTCGCCCCCTTCGTGGGCCTGTGTTTCAGGTTCTTCGGCAGGCGGCGACAACCAGGGTAAGTTAGGTTCCGCAGGGAGTGATGCCTTCGGATGGAAGCTTCCTAAGACACCAGGTAGGTCCCCTATGCGGATGGAAGAGGGCCTGGATTCCTGGTTCCCTAGTGTTGGTTGCCAACCCTCGTTTCCAACCCCTCTCACGGAAGTTCCTGAAGCCTTCCTGCAACCCTCTACCTCGGGTACACAACGAGTCGCGAAGTCCCCGGCGGGCCCCGCTCCCGCCCGCCGTACGGTAGGTACAGTTACGTCGGGCTCTTCGGAGGAGTCTTTCTCGTCGGGAGAAGAAGCCAGAAGGAAACATCGGCATCGGAGGGAGCGGTCCAGGAGCAGGCGTTCCCGCTCAAGATCACGTTCCAGGTACAGCAGGAGGCGCTCCCGTTCTCCACGGAGGAAACACAGGAGGAGTAGGTCACCCGATGGCGATTGGGTTTTCGTACCCCGTGAGTCGGAGATACAGTGTTCCCCGGACCGGCGGTCCAGGGAGTTCTCGCCAAGGAGACCATCCTCCAAGCATGGTTATGACCCTCGCAGGGAGAAACGCGAGAAGGCCTCTGCAGGCAGGCGTAAGACCGCGAAGCCTCCGGTTCACCCCGCCCAGCGGGGGGAACCGCGCTTCCTTACGGGCAGCCTGGCCGAACCAGCCCAGCTGGTGTGGCCCTCGGACTTTAAGGAACGGTTCCCGCTGTCGGGTCGGCCCACGGGATCCGCGTCCTCGTCCTCCAGGGAACAGGATCGGACACTAGTTGGCGATGCCTGTCCTAACCCCCGCCCCTGGTGCGGAGACCTCCGCCGGGGAGGACCAGTACCTCTGCAGGGGAGTGCCTGTGGTGTCAGGACCAAGGCGCCCGGTGGGAGTGCCCGGTGACCCGGCTCCCCGGGCTCAAGCCGAGGCTTCGGCCGACGGTAGAGAGGGTTCCCCGACGGAGGACTCGGCCTATAGAAGAGTAATTGGCCTAATCAGGAGACATCACAAGATCGAAGAACCGGCGGCTACCGACGAGGACTATTGGAGGTCCAGCCTTATCCAGTTGATGCAGGCTCCTGCCCAGCCAAAAACCTCCCTGGCTCTTCCTGTAGCCCGGGATCTCGTCCTGGGACAGGAGCACGTGGATAGAGTGGTGGCAGGTAATGCCGAAGCCCCCAAGACTCAGAGCTCTTCTAAGTTGCTCCAGGGGCTCAAAACGCAGAGCAAGGTCTATGTACCAGAAGGGCGACGGCCGGGAGCCTGCAAAGTAGAACCTTCTCTCGACATTCTGGGGCAGGGCGCCTCGGAGGAAAGAGCCTCTTCAGCCCCAGTCTGTTTTTCTCCATCGGAGGCTGCGATGATGGAGGAAATGTCTAGGGACCTAGTACACGTCTCCTCTTGGCTAGACTGGTGGGCTTCCACATTAGTAGGGGTGCAAGCTACTTTTGACCCTACAGAGCCGGAACAGCAAAACCTCCTGAGGGAGCTTATCACCTCCGGGGGCAAGACTCTTAAGTTCCTGACTTACCAGTCCCTCGCCCTGACAGCGAATTGGGTGCTTCGCAAGAGAGACACCATCCTGGCAAAGGTGTCCCGGAAGGTCACAGACAGAGAGGCGAGGGCCATGAGGAGCCTTCCTTTGCGGGGTGACTCCTTGTTCCCCTTAAAGGACTTTTAAGCGATCATGGAGAAGGTGTCTAAAAGGAAAGAATTAAACACGCCCAGGCCTACGCCGGTAAGGAGACCGCCCTACAAGAGGTCAGTCTCAGATAGTGCCGCGACGTCTCAGGCCTCTCCTAGCATGACGAAGAGAGAAGCTCCTTCTTCCTCCTGGGCCTCAGCCCCCCCGTAGAGGAGCCCCGGCAGCTTCAGCCTCCTTTAGAACAGGTTATTCTGCCTCCAGGAGAGGCCGTTCAGGCCGCTCCTCCAGGAGGAGATAGAGTGGGAGGCCCCCTCCCTGCCCAAGCCTCAGGTTGGGGGATGCCTCAGACTATATTGGCAAGCATGGAAAGCTCACGGAGCAGAGCCCTGGACAGTGTCCGTACTGAAGGAGGGCTACAGGTTACCGTTCCTAGCAGGACCCCCCCCTCTAATTCCGGCCATCCGGTCGGAGTGGCTGGTACCCAAGGATCCGTTGAAGAGGGCCGCCCTTCAAGAGGAGGTGTCCTCCATGTTGGAGAAGGGCGCCATGGAGGAGATCCTACACCCAGGTCCAGGTTTCTACAGTCGTCTGTTCCTGGTGGAAAAAGCGACGGGGGTGGAGGCCGGTTATAGATCTGTCGGCTCTCAACAAATTCATAAGGAAGACAGACTTCAAAATGGACACTCCGAAGTCAGTCCTGCTGTCCTTGAGGGAGAAAGATTACATGATGACCATAGACCTCAAGGACGCTTACTTCCAAATTCCGGTCCACCCCTCGAGTCGAAAGTTTCTCCGGGTGAAATGGGGTACTCAGATCCTGCAATTCAAGACCCTTTGCTTCGGGTTGTCAACAGCGCCCCAGGTATTCACGAGTGTCTTCACGACAGTCTCAGTGTGGGCTCACGAACGAGGCATTCGCCTCCTCCGGTACCTGGACGACTGGTTGCTTCTTTCCTCCTCGAAGGACGTCTTGAAGGAGCAAGGGATGAAACTTCTCCAGTTTTGCAAGGATCTGGGTATCGTGATCAACCCGGAAAAATCAAACCTATCCCCCTCCACCAGAATGACCTATTTGGGGATGACACTAGATACCCTTCTGGGAAAAGCATTTCCTTCGGAAGACAGAATAAGCAATCTGATGGAGATCCTTCGTCCGTTCCTGTCGGGGCAACCCAGTAGAGCGAAGGACTGGCAAAGACTAATAGGGCATCTGGTGTCGTTGGAAAAAAGTGGTTCCCCAGGGGAGAATCAGGCTCAGAGCCGTCCAATGGAACCTGAAGAACCTCTGGTGCCAACTGGACTCGCAACAAGAACTAATTCCAGTCCTGCCAAACACAATGCCCTCCCTGGAATGGTGGCATTGCCGATCGAACTTGCTCAAGGGGATGCCCTTCGCGAACGACCCTCCCGAGTTACTTCTGTTCACAGACGCCTCCAACCAGGGATGGGGAGCCCATCTCCTCGACGAGACAGCGAGAGGAACCTGGATGGACGGGGAAAAGAACCTACACATCAATGTCCTAGAGTTGAAGGCAGTCCAGAAAGCTTGCCTACACTTCGTCGATCTACTAGGGGGAAACACTGTGACGTTGATGTGCGACAACGCCACAGTGGTAGCGTACATAAAGAAACAAGGAGGTTTGAAATCAAGGGAATTGTGCGATCTCGCCCTAGAGATACTAGATTGGGCAGAAACGAACCAGGTTGTGTTATTAGCAAGGTTCATCCCCGGGAAAAAGAACGTGCTGGCCGACGGTCTCAGCAGGATGGGTCAAATAGTAGGGACAGAATGGTCCCTCCTTCCAGAAGTAGCCAAGCTCATCATCCAACGTTGGGGTTCCCCGGTGATGGACCTCTTTGTAACCAAACTGAACGCGCAACTTCCTGTGTATTGTTCTCCTGTCCCAGACCCGAAGGCAGCCTTGGAGGATGCCTTTCAGCACAGGTGGGACAACCTAGACGTGTACGCTTTTCCCCCCTTCACGTTGATAAGGCAAGTACAGTACTCAACAGAGTAAGGACTGCCCGGAACTTAAGGATGACTTTGGTAGCGCCCTGGTGGCCGGAGAGAGAGTGGTTCGCAGACATAAAAGACCTGGCGAGTCAACCTCCGTGGCCACTTCCCGACAGGTCAGATCTTCTACAACAACCGCATTTTCTCAGATTTCACGACAACCCACAGTCTCTACGTCTTCACGCCTGGAGACTATCGAGCGACTCCTGAAGAAGGAGGGGTATTCATCAGCTACTGCTAAGAGGATGTCGCTATACCTGAGAAGGTCGTCGGCAGCGGTCTACCAAGCTAAGTGGGCCTCCTTCACGAAGTGGTGCGCTTCGAGGCACATTAAACCCCTCAAAGCCTCGGTCCCAGACATAGCGGACTTTCTGGTATATCTCAGGGACAAAATAGGAATGTCAATCCCAGCTATAAAAGGAGTGCGGGCCACCTTGGGTCAAGTCTTCCTCCTGAAGGGCATCGACCTGGGTTCCTCTAGGCACATCTCGATGCTTGTCAGGAGCTTCGAGCAGTCCTGCCCCCCACAAGCAGTTAGGGTGCCTCAGTGGGACTTAGCTAGGGTCCTGAAGATGTTAAGTGGCCCCCCCTTCAAACCAATGAAAGATATCGTAGACAGGGATCTCACTCTCAAGACAGTCTTTTTACTAGCCTTGGCTTCCGCTAAAAGAGTAGGGGAGATCCATGGGCTGTCTTATGACGTCTCTCATTCGAGGGGGCGGAAGGAAATATCTTTCAAGTTCGTTCCTTCTTTTGTGGCGAAGACCCAGAACCCAGCTGTCTGGGATCCAAAATTCGAAGGTTTCTCTCTACCAGCTATCCCTAGGACGGGGAATGCTGAGGATTTGAAATTATGCCCGGTCCGTGCCATTAGAAAATACCTTGAAAGGACGGCTCATCTCCGGCCAGGCATCAAGACCCTTTTTGTCTCCACAGGTGTTACTAAGAAACAGGTATCCAAGAATACCATTTCCTTCTGGTTGAGACAAGTTATTGCCAGGGCCTACAGGGAAGAAGCTCTGGCCTTACCAGGCGTCCCCAAACCCCATGACATCAGGGGTCTGAGTACGTCCTTAGCCTTTGAGAAAAACATGGCAGTGGGTCAGATCCTTCGGGCAGGTACCTGGTCTAACCAGTCAACCTTTACTGCCCATTACCTCAAGGACTACTCGAGGAAGTCCTTAGACGGGTTCTCCATTGGAACAGTCATCTCCGCGCTCCAAGTGATTTAACGGTAAAAGCCCCAGGCTCAATCGTGGATAGCAAACCGGGAGACACAGGTTCGTTCTCTTTCACCCTATTCCCCGTTTTTCCCTATCCTTATCGGAGATAACCCTCTTGTAACCATTGGATAACACGTTCTCCGCAACTGCGTTACTGGATTCAACATCAGAAGAAGTTTTTCAAAGGGTGAGTACTTAGACACTAACGTGAGCTCTTTGTGTAGTTACCCTATCGTCCGTTTTCCTAGTATGTTTTGTTTCTACCTAGGCCTCTTGGCTTCCGCTTACTGGGTCTGAAGGTCAGAAAGGCACTCCCACCTCCTAAAGTGTAAGTCTCCTAAGAAAGTAGTTCGAGGTAAGTATTCGTGTTGGAACAAATAAAAAATTTTAAGTAATTTTTATTTTTCCTCACATACTTACCAAGAACTACTTTCGGGTAATGGCCCTCCCTACCTTCCCTGAGTGCCTCTCTGCCCTTGCGAGAATTGTGCAACATCCGAAGAACTTACTGACGCTCACGACCCAGGCGGACCTCGACCTAGCGCAAAAGCTACCCTCGGGGCATGTTCTCTTACGCCCGAGATAGCCCTCCATAGAAAACGGGTTTTAGGGTATACTACACAAAACTCTGGTCGGTAGAGAGGAGATTACAGGTAACTCCTAAGAAAGTAGTTCTCGGTAAGTATGTTAGGAAAAATAAAAATTACTTAAAATTTTTGATTTTTGAAGATTAGCAGTGGGTTTCCTCTATTTTGTATCTTTTTGGACAATGACTAAAACTGTGATGTCTTGGATTAACATGATTACTATTTTTGCAACTGTGTCTATACCATTTTCAGCCAGAGGAATTTTTTTTACGGTTTGGAAAGGATGATGAGATAAAGGCTTGGTGGAGTATAGAAGGAGTGACTATAATAGCCTCTGATTTTAACCTAAAGCAAAAATGCCACTTCTGCTTGTACAGTAGAGTGCCAATATCCTTCATATAGTAAGAAGCAACTGCCACTTATGGCTTAGTCTGCTGGTTGGAGTTGTGTGTAGATAGTACACTATCTTGTTTTCTCATTCCTGTAATTTGTCATTCATTTTGATGGTCCCATATATGAAGGATGAACCTTAATTAGTTAATATCTTCATAAACCTTAGTACAGTATAGTACTTATCAATGTTGTCCAGTGATGCACAGATCTTATTCTTCAAAAGACCTGGTGAGATGTGCTCACCATACTCTTTGATGTTTTATAACAAGATATTGGTAATATATATTTCTGGGCTTGAACCTGTGCCGCCCAGTGAATAAGCTCCTATTAGCACTTATTCTTAGGTAATTTACTGCTAAATATACCAGAGAAAAAATGTAAAGGAGTGCTAGGTTGACTAGCTCGCTCACCTATTGGTGTCGGTATGGAATTGGGCGTATAATCCAGAGGTCCCGCACCATTTAGATTCATCCACGACAAAGACCCCCAATAGAGGAGAGCCGTTCAACCTCACTCGGCACCACCAACTCTGCATCCGCTCAGAACCCAACTCCTTTTTAGCACGCCTGTGTGGTAACCCGCTAGTTTGTGCTCTCGTGTTTTTGCCTTATTTTCCTTGTGATTATGGCTTCTACATCGGTTTCCCAGGAGACACCGTCTAAGTTAAGTACCAAGCTATGTTTTGCTGTGTTTTGAGCAATCTAGATCGTTTAATATTTAAGTTATAAGAGTTTATTCTCTTCGATCATCTCGGTCTTGCTCGATTCCGCTTACGGTTGGTACTCCTGTTTCGAGAGCTTTTAGTTTCACTCGCGGTGTTACTAAGTGTATTATTTTTATTATTAGTTTAATTTTTATATGTTTTATAGTGGATATTCATTATTTAGCGTTTAGAGCCCTTGTGGCTCATATTTAGGGCCGATATCAGATTACGTATCGTAGGTGGCTTGCCGGCCTTCGGCCATCAGGTTGTTGTCCTTCGGGATTTATTCATTATTTCGCATGCCTTGCCCTAATTTTTTATGTGTATATTTATATATTTTTCAACGCTATTACTTTTATAATGAATATTTGTGCTTATTACTCCGTATGATCTGTTTTGGTAGTGTTTGGGGATCGTCAGTTGGTAGCCCTGCTGCTCCGTGTCACGTGATCCTCCCCCAAGCTCCCCCTCTCGCTAGGTTGGTGGCTAGGCTTCTCTCCCCCCTCCCCTAGGGGACCGTTGCCTTCCCTTCCTACAGAGGGGGTAGTTCAGTGTTTATGGACTATGTCCTCTCTCCGGGTGTCCCGGTGGTTTTGTCTCTGTCTAGACTGGTTGGCCACCGGTCAACAGAGTAGGAATCCCGGTGCACCCTATTTTATAAATGTTCACCTATCACACTTTTATTTATGTTATACGAAAACCTCCGGGTCCTGTTGGTGGTTCTTATCTACGGTTCTGCCCCCCTTATTTTATAACATTTACTATGATTATATATGACAGATCACTACCCTGGAGTTCCTATATGTATTAGTTTATGGATGTAATTTTATATATCCCGGTCCGGGGCTTAACCTCGCTCCGGGAAGTCAGACACCATGTGTGTTAATTCTTTGTTGCATCCTTCTTTATGATCCCGGCTCGTCCGGAATGAATAGTTATACTCTAGTCTTGAGTTAGACTTATGTTTAGGCCCGGGTCCTCCGGACCCGCCCCTACTTAAGAGTATTATAGTTAAGCTCTAGTCTTAAGTTAGACTTATGTTTAGGCCCGGGTCCTCCGGACCCGCCCCTACTTAAGAGAATTACAGTTTCTCATATACTATTCTTATTACAGATGGTTCATTGCCAGACGACGGCCTGTGCGGCAGTTCTTCACCAGCCTTGTGGCCATACGGTGTGTAGGTCTCACGCCCTCTGCGGAGTACAACTGGAAGATATCGTAGTCTGGCATCCTGATAATTGTATGGTCTGTTTTGACCTCATTACCACCCTTGGATCTGATTCGGTGAGTCCCGTTGGCTATGTTGACTTTTCTAATTATTCTTACTTTTATTTGGTATACATACACTATTTAGTAAGATTTCTATGGTCTTTAAAGGACCTCCTGGACTCTTCCTTTCTTTAATTCCCACTATTATTTCAGGCATCCCCGGAGGAGAAGACTGCGGCTCGGGCCACCCTGAAAGTGTGGGTTGGGGGATTTGCCCGAAATGTGAAATCAAAGCAGCCTTACGTCCTCTCTGAAGACTACTGTGCAATGATTTATCCTAATGTTAAGTCTTCAGCCGCTGTGGCTAGAGCTGTTGCGGCACCCATCATTGCCGACATTGATGCCACTATTTCTGGATTCATCGATCAGGATCAAGATCAAGATACGTCTGATGCCCCCGGAGATCTGGAAGACAATGTTGCCTCCTTAAACTCGGATGTGGAACCCATGTTGTTAGATGATCCGGATGCAGGTAGGGTGGTAAGTGAGGCAGGTGTTACCGGCGCTGAGATTCCTATCCCCAGCCCCGCTCTTTCTTCTTCATCTGATCTCTCTTCTTTTCATGGTTTTTCTGGGGACCGCGATTCGTCTCACCGATCACACCCGGTTCCCCCCAAAGATAAATCTAAATCTAGAACTTTGCCAAAAGCTCGTAAGCCCCACAAGGCTTCCCATGGTTCTAAAACGAAAGCAAACCCATCATCTAAGGCTTCCGGCTCCTCCTCTAAGTCTCACGACCCGGGAGTACAATCCGCCACATCTGCTCCTAACCCGGGCCTTTCCGAATCAGCCATGCTTCGCATTGTGTCAGAGATGCAATCTAAGATTGTGTCAGAAATTCAGGCCAAGATGGACACGATGTTTTCTAACATTGGTCAGAGACTTGGGGCATTAGAGCAAGGTGCTCCGGAGCAAGTTCAAAGCTCTCTCATCCCGGATGCCTCTAAGCTTCCTCCGTTTACCAAGAATAACCCTTGGCGCATGGCTCTTCATTCCCCGTTCTCAGACGGGATGTTAACTTTGGAAGGTCTTGGTACTCGTCCACTAGAGGACTTTGAATTCTTTCCTCCTGGTCTCGCATTTCCGTTTCATGGTTATGCCAGGCTTACCGAGGAAGCTCTGGTTCGGCTGGATAAGGTCCCTAAAGAGACCGTCATTTTCCCAAAGGAACAAGCCCAATCTGTTTGGGCTAGGTTTCTAAATGACATAGGTTGCACCAATACCATGTTGACGCCTCATAAGAGTTCATTTACAATGTTCCTAATGGACAAGAATACCGTGACTCCATGCGTCACTAAGATTGCAGAGCTTGCCTTTCAATACGCTCTGGAGGAGAAGCCCTTGCCTCCCATCCGAGAGGTAGATCCGATCTCCCTCCTTCTTCCTTCAGATAATGAGTGTTGGGACAATGTCCATACCACCTTTACTTCCGGCAAGCTGACAGCGGACTGTGCGTCAGTAATTTTTAGTGAACGGCTTCCCCGTCTCCCGGAATCCCTTATTAAACAGGAGTATGATTCCCGCCTACGTGTTGGTCGAACCTTGAACTTGGCCACTTCTACGGAGTCGATAGCCTTAACTTATGATACTGAGAGTATCTTTAAGTCTCTCAATAAGGCTACTTTGCAGTCTTTGTACTTTGACCTACAGTATATGACTTTGCTCTTGCTAAACGTAGGTGCCGCAAACACGTCCTGGCTGAGGCGACTATTAGGCACGAACCGAATAAACTTATCCGGTCCTCTTGTTGGGGTCCAAATCTTTTCCCTGAGGATCTTGTGAAGGAAGTCTTGACAGAAGCTACAAGAGTTAATCAGAGCCTTAAAGCCCGTTGGGGTTTGACTCCTAAGCGGAAATATGATCCCCCAAGTTACCAAGCCCGTGGTAGGAAGAAGCTCCGCCCGTATACCTCCACTCAGTTCCGGCAACAGCAAAGTAGCTCGTCCGTTTTCCGGCAGCCTCTCCCACCATCTCCTGCTGTTCCTCCACAGCCTTCCACCTCTCAGGCTCCTTCCTCGGACGACTACGTCACCGTTCTGTTCCCTAAGAGCCAGCTTCCCGGTGCCTCCACCACCTCTCCAGCCTTTAACCAATCTTATGAAGCTCAAGGCTCTTCCCAGGGTTATAACAGAGGTAGAGGCTACCACCGTGGTTCATACCAGAACAGAGGTAGGGGTAGATTCTTTCGCAAAGGAAAGAACTTCCGAGGCGGACGTGGAGGCAACTCCTCAAGCCAATACTGAGGTGCAGCGGGTAGGGGGGAGGCTTTATGCCTTCCGCAACAAATGGAGGTTCAGTCCCTGGGCTTTCAGTATCATCTCCAAGGGACTGGGGTGGAGTTGGATTCAAGGACCTCCTCCACCGAACAGATTTCATCAGCATTCCACTCCGGACCTAGTCGAGTTTGTCCAGGACCTGTTACAAAAGAACGCCATACAAGAAACGAAACACCTGAAGTTTCAGGGTCGGCTGTTCAGTGTCCCGAAGAAGGATTCGGACAAGAGAAGAGTGATTCTAGACCTATCCCTTCTCAACTTGTCCATTCAATGCGACAAGTTTCGAATGCTTACCGTCTCGCAGGTGCGGACCTTACTTCCCCGTGGGGCCGTCACCACCTCTATCGATCTTACAGACGCCTATTATCACGTCCCGATAGCGAGACACTTCCGTCCGTATCTAGGCTTCCGCCTAGGAAACAAAAATTACTCCTTCAAGGTGATGCCTTTCGGGCTCAACATCGCCCCAAGGATCTTCACAAAGTTAGCAGAAGTTGCTGTTCAGGAACTCAGAAATCAAGGGATTCAAGTAGTAGCCTATCTGGACGACTGGCTCATTTGGTCAGACACCCCCCAAAATTGCCTAAAAGCCACTCACAAAGTCATCCAATACCTTCAATCTCTAGGCTTTCAGATCAACTTCAAGAAGTCCCGTCTTCTTCCGAAATCAAAGTTCCAATGGCTCGGCCTGCAATGGGATCTTATATCTCACACTCTGTGTCTTCCCAAACCCAAGAGGTTAGAGATTGCAATGAACACCAAACGCTTTCTCAAAGACAAAGTGAGTTCCAGACGGCTCCAAGAGAGGATCCTAGGGTCCCTTCAATTTGCTTCAGTGACGGATCTACTTCTGAAAGCGAAGTTGAAAGATATCAATCGTGTCTGGCGTTCGAGGGCGAATCGGAAGCTCCGGGACAGGAAAGTCCGCCTTCCTCCCATTCTCCGGGAAAGACTTCTACCTTGGACAAAGGCCAGCAATCTGTCAAAGTCAGTTCCCCTTCGATTTCCGCCTCCGAAGTTAATCATTCACACGGACGCATCCCTATCAGGTTGGGGAGGCTATTCTCAGCACAGGAAAGTTCAAGGTCTTTGGTCTCCCTTATTCCGCCAATTTCACATCAATGTGCTGGAGGCCATGGCAGTTCTACTAACCCTGAAACGTCTCTCTCCATCCAAGAGACAACACCTTCGTCTGGTTCTCGACAGCGAAGTGGTGGTCCGCTGCCTCAACAGAGGCGGATCAAAATCAGGGCCTCTGAACCATGTTCTAGTAGCCATATTCTCCCTAGCAGCCTCGAACCGTTGGCATCTTTCAGCTGTCCACCTGGCGGGAGTCCGGAACGTAGTTGCAGACGCCCTGTCCCGGACCTCCACTCTAGAGTCGGAATGGTCACTCGATCAAAAGTCATTCCGGTGGATTCTCTCTCGGGTTCCGGGTCTCCAAGTAGACCTCTTCGCCACGGAGTCCAACCACAAATAGAGAGTATATGTGGCTCCCAATCTAGACCCTCAGGCCTACGCCACAGACGCCATGTCACAGAATTGGGACAACTGGGAAAGGATTTATCTCTTTCCCCCGGTGAATCTTTTACTGAAAGTCCTAGACAAACTGAGATCCTTCAAGGGACGAGTAGCCTTGGTCGCACCCAACTGGCCCAAGAGCAACTGGTACCCTCTCCTGCGAGAGTTGAGACTACATCCTCACCCGATACCCAATCCGGTTCTGTCTCAGATAGTACAAACACGCGTTGTGTACGCTTTCTCAAACATTCAGAGCGCCCTAACTTTATGGACTTCATGAAGTTTGCGGCCATGCATGGTGCCAATATCGATCCTCGAAACACCCTGTTCCTAGAATCAGATAAACGGGATTCCACCATCCGCCAATATGATTCTGCAGTTAAAAAGTTGGCTAAATTTCTGATAGACTCAGACGTACACTGTATGAACTTGAACCTTACAGTCACTTTCTTTAGAACTTTATTAGAATCAGGTCTGGCAGCCAATACTATCACCACTATTAAATCTGCTTTGAAAAAGATCTTCCTAGTGGGTTTTAACATAGACTTAACCGACTCTTTGTTAGCTTCAATTCCGAAAGCCTGTGCCAGACTGAAACCGGTTACTCGTCCTACCCCGGTTACCTGGTTCCTTAATGATGTGCTCAAATTGGCTTCTGATACCATTAACAGTTCTTGTGATTATATTCCCCTTCTCAGGAAAACACTTTTCCTTGTGAGTTTGGCTTCCGGGGGAAGAATTTCTGAACTGGCAGCTTTGTCAAGAGACCCGGGTCATATTGAGTTCCTTCCTTCGGGAGAGGTCCTTCTTTCACCTAACAAATTCTTTTTAGCTAAGAACGAAGACCCTCAGAACAGATGGTCCTCCTGGAAAATTGTTCCCCTCACGCAAGATCCGTCTCTGTGCCCTGTTACTGCTCTTAAGTCTTATTTATCCCGGACCTCCTCTAACTCCTCCGGGCCTCTATTCGTTAGAGAACAAGGCGGTACCATTACCATTAAAGGGATCAGGCAACAAATTTTGTATTTTATTAAACAAGCTAACCCTGACTCTTTTCCTCTTGCACATGATATTAGAGCAGTTGCTACTTCGGTGAACTTTTTTCACCACATGAATTTTACGGTAGGTACACAGGGTGGAAGTCACCGTCAGTGTTCAAGAAACACTATCTTAAACATTTGGAAGCCCTTAAATTTCCTACGGTAGCTGCAGGGAGCGTAGTTACCCCCAGGTAACTCACATGTTAATTCCTTGTCATTTTATCTCTCCCCCTTACCTGCCTCATTTATACCCTATTTGTATTCGTTGGTTTCGCACCTGGTTACTATTCCTATATTTGTTAATTTTATGACTCCTGAGTATCTGTATATATCATCACTCACGGCATTATTATACCTTACCTTTTTTGTCAATTGTTCTACCAAGTGGATTTATGTTCTTTTTAAGGTACCTTTATAGTTGTTTTTGGCACTCAACTCTGATTAAAGTAACTTGTGTTTCCCTTGTGTTTATGTTTTTTCCTTTATTTTTCAAGTTTGGTGACATTTCTCTTGTATGTATTCACTGGCCGGCACAGGTTCAAGCCCAGAAAAGGGATTTTGACGTAGGAAAAATCTATTTCTGGGCGAGGGACCTGTGCCGCCCAGTGAACCCTCCCAGCTCCTCTCCCTTGGAGTCCCCAAACTTTGGGTGCTAAGGAGTTGGGTTCTGAGCGGATGCAGAGTTGGTGGTACCGAGTGAGGTTGAACGGCTCTCCTCTATTGGGGGTCTTTGTCGTGGATGAATCTAAATGGTGCGGGACCTCTGGATTATACGCCCAATTCCATACCGACACCAATAGGTGAGCGAGCTAGTCAACCTAGCACTCCTTTACATTTTTTCTCTGGTATATTTAGCAGTAAATTACCTAAGAATAAGTGCTAATAGGAGCTTATTCACTGGGCGGCACAGGTCCCTCGCCCAGAAATAGATTTTTCCTACGTCAAAATCCCTTTTTGGTAATCTGCTCATATGTAATTCTCATCTTAATTTTTTATTTTTTTTTTTATTTTCATTAGTCTATAGATTCTTCTGTAATCATATATGTATAATTTACTACAGAAACAAGTTTTAAGTACTGTAATGTATCATTTTATTCTAATGGAGCCCACATGCAGTTCACCTGGCTTCCACCTCGAAGCTTGTTCGTATCATTGAGAGATCAAAGTTTGTTATTAAAGTTCAATTTTTTGCCAAGATTTGATTGTAGTAATTAAGTCAGGTGTGTTCCGAGGCAGATACAAACCCTTTGCTATTGATAGGGGTATTAACTTTCGGCAACGCTGAAAACTAGCCAAGACAATTTTAGTGAGGGATAACTACCCCCATCCGCTAGTTAGCGAGTGGGGGTTGGGGTAGACTGGCTACCCCGCTCACTCGCACCCGTTGGCTGAGTAACCACTTTTACCTTTGGCTCTCCCATAAACAAAACTTGCCTTGACTATCAATTTGCTTTTCCTTTTTCTACTGTGCAAGTGTGTATGTGTGTTTGCTGTCCCGTTATGCGGACATGTCATGGTCGCAAGGGCCGCAGGTGCGGTACCTTCATGTCGTCCGTTGAGATGGACCCTCACCTCCTGTGCCTGGCTTGCTGGCGCCATCGGTGTTCACGGGATGACACCTGTGTTGAGTGTCGGGAGTGGCTTGCCTCCCAGTGGGAGAGGTTCAGGCGTAGGAAGAAGTCTAAGCGCGATTCTTCGCCTTCGGGGTCTTCCTCGAAATCGAGGAAGTCGAGGGCTTCTGCTTCTTCCACCCCCAAATATCTTTCCGAAGCTGCTCTTCTACCGGGCCTATCTGGGGTATGGTCGAGCAGCAGCGAAGGGCTTGTGACTCCAGGTCAACCCTGTGGAATAGACGAAGGTGTTGACTCCCCTAGTGAGTTGGGTCCTTCCCTTCCCAAGGGGTCAGGATGCCTGAAAACTTTAAATGAATCCCTTCCCCAGAGAGCACCTTTTCATTTTTGGATCTTGTATCCTTTTGGCCATCGCTGGGCGTCGATGATCCCCGTTTGAAGGAAGCTCTCTTTGAGCTCTTCAGAGGGTAGCGAAGAGAAGCCGGTCATCTCCTTCTTCTGCGGAGGTTGATCCTCCTAGTGTGGGCGCAGACGCTGCAGCCCATCAGTCAGGCCTCAAGTCTGTTTCCGACGCCTAGGAGTTTGCTGATCCATCAGGGGCGGTGGCAGAGCTTTCTCCAAGGCAGGTTTCCCCTTCGGGGGAACGAGTCTCGTTCGCGAGAGAAGACCGCCTCAGGGCATAGAGCTTGTCTTAAGCGACGTTCTCCTTTGGGAGTACAAAATCCCTTGCAGAGGAGGTATCTTTAGAGCTGGATCAGTCTCCCCCTCGGGTGGAGTCTGCTCTGCGTTCCTCTCCGAAGGATTGTAGGGTGGAAGGGTTTGTAACCCCTCTCCATCCTGGACGTTCTCCTCCTCGAGCTGTGAGGAGACGCCTTTTTTAATCTGTTGGTTTTCCTTACGTTAACCCTTCGGGGTCTCGTGACAATTACCCTTTGGGCTGGCGTGATCGTGAGCCTTCGGGCTCTTGTGCCATCAGTCACGTTGACCCTTCGGGGTCTCGTGACAAGGAAACTTGGTTTTCCCGTTACGCTCACCCTTCGGGGTCTCGTAACTCTAGTTACGTTGAGTCCTTGGGCTCTCGTGCCTCTATTCACGCTGACACTTCGGTATCTCGTGACAGAGAAACCTCGGTTTCCCTTTGCGCTAAACCTTCGGGGTCTCGCAACATAGGTTACGCTGAGCCTTCGGGCTCTCATGCCTTTAGTCTCGCTGATCCTTCGGGGTCTCGTGACAAGGGAACCTCGATTTCCCGTTGCGCTAACCCTTCGGGGTCTCGCAACACAGGTTACGCTGAGCCTTCGGGCTCTCGTGCTTTTAGTCACGCTGACCCTTCGTGGTCTTGTGGCAGGGAAACAGCGGTTTCCTGTTACGTTGCGTTGACCCTTCGGAGTCTCGTAACATTGATATCGCTGAGCCTGTATGCTCTTGTGCCGGACGCTACGCTGAACCCTCAGATTCTTGTAGCAGGGAATTCTCTCCTCGTCGCGCGACCTCTAGGGGTTCACGTGATTACGCTGAACCTGTTGGTTCTCGTGACTCTCATCATCGAGAGTTTTACTCTTATGACAGAGAGTTTTTAGACTCTCTTCGCGTTTGTGCTCATGCGACCACCGCTACGCTGAACCCGAGGCAGCGACGAGATTCCTCAAGGTGTTCGCCGCGTGGATTCTTATGGGTTGCGCTATCAGGATTTACGATCCACTGTTGACCCCCCTCCAGGATTTCCACCACTTGACCCATCTCATCCTTATGCTGCGTCATGCGACAGAACAGCGCCGCGCGACGCTTTCCAAGCTCCAGTGCTTGACATTCCTACGTGCAAGAAAAGACGCCCATCAATGTTCCTGCTCGCGTTGGCTTCGGCCAAGAGAGTCGGTGAACTTCATGGTCTATCTGCTGATGTCTCCCACTCTAGGAGATGGGGAGAGGTAATCATTCAACTACATCCCTGAGTTCGTGGCTAAGACTCAAAATCCAGGTGTGCTGGACTTCAGGTTCAGCCCATTCTGGATAGTCTTCGTTCTGCAACTGAAGATCCAAACTACTGTAGGTAGTAGGTTGGCAAGGGCACCAGCCACCCATTGAGATACTACCACTAGAGAGTTATGGGGTCTTTTGACTGGCCAGACAGTACTACATTGGATCCTTCTCTCTGGTTACGGTTCATTTTCCCTTTGCCTACACACTCACACACCGAATAGTCTGGCCTATTCTTTACATATTCTCCTCTGTCCTCATACACCTGACAACACTGAGATTGCCAAACAATTCTTCTTACTGCACTGTAATTGTTCAGTGGCCACTTTTCTCTTTGTAAGGGTAGAAGATTAGATTTTTCTCTAATTTTGGGTAGTGCCATAGCCTCTATACCATGGTCTTCCACTGTCTTGGGTTAGAGTTCTCATGCTTGAGGGTACATTCGGGCACACTGTTCTATCTTATATATTTTTCTCTTCCTCTTGTTTTGTTAAAGTTTTTATAGTTTATAAAGTGATATTCATTTTAGTATTGTTGCTCTTCTTAAAATATTTTATTTTTCCTTTTTTCCTTTCCTCACTAAGCTATTTTCCCTGTTGGAGCCCCTGGGCTTATAGCATCATGCTTTTCCAACTAGGGTTGTAGCTTAGCAAATAATAATAATAATAATAATATTATGTCCAGTAAGGTGCTTGAGATGTTACTTAAAAAGAACAGCAGCAGCTCGCCCCCATGTGCAAGCGCTTTTCGTTACACAGGGAAGGTCACGAGGAATACTATTTCCTCGTGGATCAGGAAAGTGATTGGAAATACTCTCAATCCAGACCCTCCTCTGTCCAATCGACCCAGAGCTCATGACGTCAGGGCATTGCAACGTCCCTGGTGTTCAAGAGGCTCCTTTCTTCCTTTCACCTTCTACCCCCCTGGGGAAATAGCACTGCAGGATCACAGCATAGCTGACCTCACCTCTTTGCAGGTAAGATTCATTTTTCTTGTGCATCTTGATTTTTTTAAATATACTTTGTTACGTCCCCAATACCTTTTGAGGGAGGTTAACCATTGGGTAAATCTTAGAACTCTAAGCTTGTACTCGAGTTCCTACGTAAAGGCAAGCCACTAGTCTCTCTCACACAAGCTTCTGCAGGGCGTTATCAGTGTTTTACCTCTTAATGACATTGGTTTTAGTGAGGGTAAGGTTCCCACTAATTCGATCAAAGATCAATTAAGAGAGAACCCTGGGTCATAGCCAAGGCCAGTTGGTAGGACTTCTTCCCTCCTAAGAGTAAGTCACCCCTATAAATAGTGAAGTGTTTGTATTTGCGTTGGAACAAATAACAAATATGGAGATAATTTGTATTTTTCGTAGCATACAAACCTGGAGCTATTTATACAAATTGGCCCGCCACCCTGTCCCCCTAGAAGTCCTGCCAGGAAGCAGATGTGGTTACTCAGCCGACGAGTGTGAGTGAGCAGGGTAGCCAGACTACCTCAACCTCCACCTGCTAACTAGTGCATAGGGGTAGTTATCCCTCACTAAAATTGTCTTGGCTATTTTTCAGTGTTGCTGAAAGTTAATACCCCTATAAATAGCTCCAGGTTTGTATGCTAGGAAAAAAACATATCTCTAAATTTTTTATTTTATCCTAAAACTTTATAGAAAACACTGCATATAGGCCATTTGAGATATAACTTGTCCTTGTTAATGATTTTTAAGGGATAAATTCTAAACGTTATTTTTTATAAAAGGGATTTTGACGTAGGAAAAATCTATTTCTGGGCGAAGGACCTGTGCCGCCCAGTGAATAAGCTCCATTTAGCACTTATTCTTAGGTAATTTACTGCTAAATATACCAGAGAAAAAATGTAAAGGAGTGCTAGGTTAACTAGCTCGCTCACCTATTGGTGTCGGTATAAAATTGGGCGTATAATCCAGAGGTCCCGCACTATTTAGATTCATCCACGACAGAAACCCCAATAGAGGAGAGCCGTTCAACCTCACTCGGTACTACTAACACTGCATCCGCTCAGAACCCAACTCCTTAGCACCCAAAGTTTGGGGACTCCAAGGGAGAGGAGCTGGGAGGGTTCACTGGGCGGCACAGGTCCTTCGCCCAGAAATAGATTTTTCCTACGTCAAAATCCCTTTTCTGGGCTCAAACCTGTGCCGCCCAGTGAATCTATACAAGAGAATATGTCACCAAACTTGCAAAATAAAGGAAAAAACATAAGCGTAAGGGAAATACAGGATGCTTTAATCAGAGATGAGTACCAAAAAACAATTATAAGGGTATCTTAAATATGAACATAAATCCACTTGGTGGACAATTGACAAATAAGGTAGGTATAATAATGCCGTGAGTGATAATATATACAGATACTCAGGAGTTTAAAAATTTACAAATATAATAACAGTATTCAGGTGCGAGACCAACGAATACAATAGGGTATAAATGAGGCAGGTAAGAGGGAGAGATAAAGAGACAAGGTATTAACCTGTGAGTTACCTGGGAGTAACTACGCTCCCTGCAGCTACTGTAGAAAATTTTAGGGCTTCCAAATGTTTAAGGTAGTGTTTCTTGAACACTGACGGTGATTTCCACCCTGTATACCTGGAAAGGTCCGTAAAATTCATGTGGTGAAAAAAGTTCACCGAAGTAGCAACCGCTCTGATATCATGTGCAAGAGGAAAAGAGTCAGGGCTAGCTTGTTTAATAAAATACAAAATTTGTTGCCTGATCCTTTTAATAGTAATGGTACCGCCTTGTTCTCTAACGAATAGAGGCCCCGAGGAGTTAGAGGAGGTCCGGGATAAATAAGACCTAAGAGTAGTAACAGGGCACAGAGACGGGTCTTGCGTGAGGGGAACAATTTTCCAGGAGGACCATCTGTTCTGAGGGTCTTCGTTTTTAGCCAAAAAGAATTTGTTAGGTGAAAGAAGGACCTCTCCCGAAGGCAGGAACTCAATATGACCCGGGTCTCTCGACAAAGCTGCCAGTTCAGAAATTCTTGCCCCGGAAGCCAAGCTCACCAGGAAAAGTGTTTTCCTGAGAAGGGGAATGTAATCACAAGAACTGTTAAGGGTATCAGAAGCCAATTTGAGTACATCATTAAGGAACCAGGTCACCGGGGTAGGACGAGTAACCGGTTTCAGTCTGGCACAGGCTTTCGGAATTGAAGCTAACAAAGAGTCGGTTAAGTCTATGTTAAAACCCACTAGGAAGATCTTTTTCAAAGCAGATTTAATAGTGGTGATAGTATTGGCTGCCAGACCTGATTCTAATAAAGATCTAAAGAAAGTGACTGTAAGGTTCAAGTTCATACAGTTCACGTCTGAGTCTATCAAAAATTTTGCCAACTTTTTAACTGCAGAGTCATACTGGCGGATGGTGGAATCCCGTTTATCCGATTCTAGGAACAGGGTGTTTCGAGGATCAATATTGGCACCATGCATGGCCGCAAACTTCATGAAGTCCATAAAGTTAGGGCGCTCTGAATGTTTGAGAAAGCGTACACAACGCGTGTTTGTACTATCTGAGACAGAACCGGATTGGGTATCGGGTGAGGGTATAGTCTCAACTCTCGCAGGAGAGGATACCAGTTGCTCTTGGGCCAGTTAGGTGCGACCAAGGCTACTTGTCCCTTGAAGGATCTCAGCTTGTCTAGAACTTTCAGCAAAAGATTCACCGGGGGAAAGAGATAAATCTTTTCCCAGATGTCCCAATTCTGTGACATGGCGTCTATGGTGTAAGCCTGAGGGTCTAGATTGGGAGCCACATATACTCTCAATTTGTGGTTGGACTCCGTGGCGAAGAGGTCCACTTGGAGACCGGGAACCTGAGAGAGAATCCACCGGAATGACTTTAGATCGAGTGACCATTCCGATTCTAGAGGGGAGGTCCGGGACAGGGCGTCTGCCACTACATTCCGGACTCCCGCCAGGTGGACGGCTGAAAGATGCCAACGGTTCAAGGCTGCTAGGGAAAATATGGCTACTAGAACATGGTTCAGAGGCCCTGACTTTGACCCGCCTCTGTTGAGGCAGCGGACCACCACTTCGCTGTCGAGGACCAGACGAAGGTGTTGTCTCTTGGGAAGAGCGAGACGTTTCAGGGTTAGAAGAACTGCCATGGCCTCCAGCACATTGATGTGAAATTGGCGGAACTAGGGAGACCAAAGACCTTGAACTTTCCTGAGCTGAGAATAGCCGCCCCAACCTGATAAGGATGCGTCCGTGTGAATGATTAATTTCGGAGGCGGAAATCGAAGGGGAACTGACTTTGACAGACTGTTTGCTCTTGTCCAAGGAAGAAGTCTTTCCCGTAGAATGGGAGGAAGGCGGACTTTCCTGTCCCGGAACTTCCGGTTCGCCCTCGAACGCCAGACACGATTGATATCTTTCAACTTTGCCTTCAGAAGGAGATCCGTCACTGAGGCAAACTGAAGGGACCCCAGAATCCTCTCTTGGAGTCGTCTGGAACTTACTTTGTCTTTGAGAAAGCGTTTGGTGTTCCTCGCAATCTCTAACCTCTTGGGTTTGGGAAGACACAGAGTATGAGATATAAGATCCCATTGCAAGCCGAGCCATTGGAACTTCGATTTTGGAAGAAGACGGGACTTCTTGAAGTTGATCTGGAAGCCTAGAGATTGAAGATAATGGATGACTTTGTGAGTGGCTTTTAGGCAATTTTGGGAGGTGTCTGACCAAATGAGCCAGTCGTCCAGATAGGCTACTACTTGAATCCCTTGATTTCTGAGTTCCTGAACAGCGACTTCTGCTAACTTTGTGAAGATCCTTGGGGCGATGTTGAGCCCGAAAGGCATCACCTTGAAGGAGTAACTTTTGTCCCCTAAGCGAAAGCCTAGGTACGGACGAAAGTGTCTCGCTATCGGGACGTGATAATAGGCGTCTGTAAGATCGATAGAGGTGGTGACGGCCCCACGGGGAAGTAAGGTCCGCACCTGCGAGACGGTAAGCATTCGAAACTTGTCGCATTGAATGGACAAGTTGAGAAGGGATAGGTCTAGAATCACTCTTCTCTTGTCTGAATCCTTCTTCGGGACACTGAACAGCCGACCTTGAAACTTCAGGTGTTTCGTTTCTTGTATGGCGTTCTTCTGTAAAAGATCCTGGACAAATTTGACCAGGTCCGGAGTGGAATGTTGATGAAATTTGTTCGGAGGAGGAGGTCCTTGAATCCAACTCCACCCCAGTCCCTTGGAGATGATACTGAACGCCCAGGGACTGAACCTCCATTTGTTGCGGAAGGCATAGAGCCTCCCCCCTACCTGCTGCACCTCAGTATTGGTTTGAGGAGTTGCCTCCACGTCCGCCTCGGAAGTTCTTTCCCCTGCGAAAGGCTCTTCCCCTGCCTTTGTTCTGGTTAGAACCACGGTGGTAACCTCTACCTCTACCATAACTCTGGGAAGAGCTATGAGCCTCATAAGACTGGTTAAAGGCAGGAGGTGGCGGAGGCACCGGAAAGCTGGCTCTTAGGGAGCAGAACGGTGACATAGTCATCCGAAGGAGCCTGAGAGGTGGAAGGCTGTGCAGGGGCAACAGGAGATGGGGGAAGAAGCAGCCGGAAAATGGACGAACCACTCTGCTGTTGCCTGAACTGGGTGGAGGTATATGGACGGAGCTTCTTCCTACCCCGGGCTTGGTAATTTGCAGGGTCATATTTACGTTTAGGAGTCAAACCCCAACGGGCTTTAAGGCTCTGGTTGACTCTAGTGGCCTCCGCCAAGACTTCCTCTACAAGATCCTCAGGGAAGAGATTTGAACCCCAACAGGAGGACCGGATAAGCTTATTAGGTTCATGCCTAATAGTCGCCTCTGCCAGGACATGTTTGCGACACCTGCGTTTAGCAGTAGCGAAGTCATACAGGTCATAGTATAATGACTGCAACGTAGCCTTGTTGAGAGACTTAAAAATACCCTCAGTATCGTAAGTCAAGGCTATCGACTCCGTGGAGGTGGCCAAGTTCAGAGTACGGCCAACGCGTAGGCGGGAATCATATTCCTGTTTAATGAGGGATTCCGGGAGACGGGGAAGCCGCTCACTAAACATTACTGAAGCACAGTCTGCTGCTAGCTTGCCAGAGGTAAAAGTTGTATGGACGTTGTCCCAACACTCAATGCCTGAAGGAAGAAGGAGGGAGATTGGATCCACCTCTCGGATGGGAGGCAAGGGCTTCTCCTCCAGAGCATATTGGAAGGCAAGCTCTGCTACCTTATTGACACATGGAGTCACGGTGTTTTTGTCCATTAAGAACATTGTGAAGGAGCTCTTATAAGGCGTCAACATGGTGTTGGTACAGCCGATGTCATTTAGGAATCTGGCCCACACAGATTGGGCTTGCTCCTTAGGGAAGATGACTGTCTCTTTGGGGACCTTGTCTAACCGAACCAAAGCTTCCTCGGTAAGCCTGGCATAACCATGAAATGGAAATGCCAGACCAGGAGGAAAGAACTCAAAGTCCTCTAGGGGACGAGTGCCAAGACCCTCCAAAGTTAACATTCCGTCTGAGAACGGGGAATGAAGAGCCATACGCCAAGGGTTATTCTTGGCAAACGGCGGGAGCTTAGAGGCATCCGGGATGAGAGAGCTTTGGACTCGCTCCGGAGCACCTTGCTCTAATGCCCCAAGTCTCTGACCGATGTTAGAGAACATCGTGTCCATCTTAGACTGCATCTCTGATACCAACTTGGCCTGCATCTCCGACACGATACGAAGCATGGCTGATTCGGAAAGGCCCGGGCTAGCAGCCGGAGTGGCGGAATGAACTCCCGGGTCGCGAGACTTAGAGGAGGAGCCAGAAGCCTTAGATGACAGGTTTGTATTCTGCTTAGAACCATGAGAAGCCTTATGAGGCTTATGAGCTTTAGGTAAGGTTCTAGACTTATTCTTGGGGGGAACCGAGTGTGATCGTTGGGACGATTCACGGTCCCCAGAAAAACCATGAAGGGAAGAGCGATCAGATGAAGAAGAAAGAGAGGGGCTGAGGATAGGAATCTCAGCGCCGGAAACACCTGCCTCACTTACCACCCTACCTGTACCTGGATCATCCAATAACATGGGTTCCACGTCAAGGTTCATGGAGGCAACATTGTCTTCTAGATCCCCGGGGGCGTCCGACGGATCCTGCTCTGGATCAATGAACCCCGCTATGGTGGCATCAATGTGGGCAATGATGGGAGCTGCAACATGCCTAGCCACAGCGGCTGAAGACTTGGCGTTGGGGTAAATCAAGGAACAGTAGTCCTCGGAGAGGACGTACGGCCGCTTGGACTTCACGTTCCGGGAAAAACCACCAACCCATACTTTCAGTGTGGCCCGAGCCGCAGACTTTTGCTCCGGGGATGCCTGAAATAATAGTGGGAATTAAAAAGGGAAGGCTCCCAGTGGTCCTTCAAGACCATAGATATCTTACTAAATAGTGTATGTATGCTAAAAAAGGTAAGATAAATAAGAAGGCAACATAGCCAACGGGACTCACCGAGTCGGATCCAAGGGTGGTAACGAGGTCAAAACAGACCACACAGTTATCCGGGTGCCATACCACGACATCCTCCAGTTGCACTCCGCAGAGGGCGTGAGACCGACAGACGGTATGGCCGCAGGGCTGATGTAGAACAGCTGCACAGGCCGTCGTCTGACAATGCACCATCTATAAAAAGAATAGTATATGAGAAACTGTAATTCTCTTAAGTAGGGGCGGGTCCAGAGGACCCGGGCCTAACATAAGCCTAACACAAGATTAGGGCTTAACTGTAATATTCTTAAGTAGGGGCGGGTCCGGAGGACCCGGCCTAAACATAAGTCTAACTTAAGACTAAAGTATAGCCATCCATTCCGGTCAAGCCGGGAGCATAAAAAAGGATGCAACAACAAGAAATTAAGACACATGGTGTCTGATTTCCCGGGGCGAGGCTAAGCCCCGGGCCGGGAAATAAAAGTATCCAAAACCAATTCGTATAGGAACTCCGGGATAGTGATCTGTCATATAATCATCATAGGAACTGTTATAAATTAATAGGGGGACGGAACTGTAGATAAGAACCGCCAACCGAACCCAGAGGGTTTCATATAACATAAACCAGTGTGATAAGTGAATATAAAATAGGGTGCACCGGGATCCAACTCTGTTGACCGGTGGCCAACCAGACTAGACAGAGACGAACCCGCCGGGACACCCGGAGGACAAAGTCCATAAACACTGAACTACCCCCTCTAAAAGGAGGGAAGGCAACAGTCCCCTAGGGGAGGGGGGGAGAGAAGCCTAGCCGCCCACCTAGCGAGAGGGGGAGCATGGGGGAGGATCACGTGATACGGAGCAGCAGGGCTACCAACTGACGATCCCCAACCAGACAGATCAAACGGAGTAATAGCACAATATTCATTATAATAGTAATAGCGTTGATAATATAAAATAAACACATAAAAATTTTTTGGGCAAGGCATGCAACATAATAATTAAATCACAAAAGACACACCTGGTGGCTAACATTGCCGCCTAGCAACGAAGGTCGGCAGCCATAACGATACGTAAATGATATCGGCCCAAAAAGTGAACCACGAGGGTTCTAAACGCTAAATAATGAATATCCACAATAACAAATAAAATTTAATAATAAAATTAATACATATAGTAACACCGCGAGTGAAACTAAAAGCTCTCAAAACAGGAGTACCAACTGTAAGTGGGATCAAGCAAGATCGATATGAACGAAGAGAATAAACTCCTATAATTCAAATATTAAACGATCTAGGTTGCTCAAAACACAGCAAAACCAAGCTTGGTACTTAACTTAGACGGTGTCTCCAGGGAAACCGACGAAGAAGCCATAATCCAACGAAAATAAGTGGAAAAACGAGAGCACAACAAAAATGCGGGTTACAACACAAGACGTGCTAAAAGGAGTTGGGTTCTGAGCGGATGCAGTGTTAGTAGTACCGAGTGAGGTTGAACGGCTCTCCTCTATTGGGGTTTCTGTCGTGGATGAATCTAAATAGTGCGGGACCTCTGGATTATACGCCCAATTTTATACCGACACCAATAGGTGAGCGAGCTAGTTAACCTAGCACTCCTTTACATTTTTTCTCTGGTATATTTAGCAGTAAATTACCTAAGAATAAGTGCTAAATGGAGCTTATTCACTGGGCGGCACAGGTTCGAGCCCAGAAATGGACATTTCATTTATTGGTAACCCATTTTGTTATTTTCCTAAACAGATTTAGATGGATTGAAGGTACAGAGTGAGGAGGGTGCTGGTATGGGTTTTACTGGTAAACAGGTAAGATGTATTTTTATTTGGTAATTACCCTCATGCTGTATTTCACTACTTACTGCTTAACCTCTTATTGGCAATGAAATATTAAATATTGCATTACTTTACTTTATATGGCAAAATAAGAACTAAAATTCAATTTTAGGAAAAGATATTAAATATTAGTTTATATTCAGTGGCAAAATCACTATTGATAACTGATTATTTTTAACTGCTTAAAAATAAACGACACGATAAAAGTGTGTTAATTTTGTAGTTCGCACTGGTTCATAACGTAATCTCTCGACAAATAGATATAAGAAATCTTTCATACCTTTTAAAAATGGGTTTGAGAAACTTGGGTAGCATTACATATGATGTACTGTAGCTATTTTAGAATATTCAGTAGAATTGTAATTGCAATCAATGCACGTTTAGGTTATCCATCCAGGCCAGGTTTCTGTAGTTCAAGCTGCATTCACACCAAGACCGGAAAAAGTAGAATGGGCAGCGGGCCTTGTACAAGCCTTTGAAGAACATCAGAAGGAAGGAAAGGTAATTAAGTCCTTGTTGTTTACAGTACAGTATACGGTAATATGTTAATCTTAATTTGTTCCAACACGGTTACTTACCTAGAACTACCTTCTTAGGAGTTACTGGTTAACTCTACCTAACCGACCAGCTTTTTGTATAGTTTACCCCCCTCTTCCCGTTTTCTACGGGGTCAACCTCTGGCAGTGTGGTACGTGCCCTGAGGCAACCCCGGGGTCAGGCAGCGTGCTAGCTCAGGTCGAATCGCCAGTAAGTTTCTGGTCGCGACGCGATAAACATCTCGCCGCGCTCTCTCTTACCTTGTGCGACCCTTGTGTCCCCCGATCCTTTGTGCTTACCGCGTGTTACCCACGTGTTTCATTTTCACTTTCCCGTTCCATCCTTGTGTCTCTTGGTGTGTTAGCCTTGTGTTATGGAGCATCCTCGTCGTTGCCCTGGGCCTGTGGCTGGGAAGTTTTGCGGGGCTTTCCTCTCTAAGCCTGAGGTTGATCCCCACTCCTTGTGCTCCGCGTGTAGGGGGAAAGCGTGTTCCCCTACCTCTACGTGCCCGGTGTTCTTGTGAACAGTACGTGGCTCTGTATTTATTTATTGATTTTAGCCCCGTTCAGTGTTGATTCTCAAATTGGGTTAATAACATTCCATGGTCCTTTATGTAGTTTATTATATAAACCATGAGCCATTAATTGAGTATAACTGAAAACAAAAGAAAACACTTTTAGGCTAATGCCTACAAAACTGGTAGGATGCCATTGGCTATATCAAAGGTACAAATAAAAACATAATATAAAAACATAATATCAAAACGGTACAAAAATACATACTGTAAGCAAATTAACGTATCTTACCACAATTTTGGGGACTTAATCCATTAGATATACAACATGAAGAAATCCATGACAAGTAAGTCACATTTCATGTGCTTGAATCTGAGGCAGCAGTTGTTGTGATTGTTTACATCTACCCAGTAGAGTGGGAAGTACCTCGTCCACCTTGGTGGAATGTATTTTAGTATTGTTTCAAGACTTAGATATAAGTGGGTGTTCTAATGACAGTAACACCCGGAGTGTGCTAATTGGTCTGAGATCCAGTGGGTGCTCTTCGGGACGAAGAAGAAGAAGGCAGCTAAGAAGATGCCTAAGGATTCCAGCTTTTCTTCGCCTTTAGGTTCGCCAGACGACTCGGCAGACCGTAGCGCCCGTCCTTCTTCCCCTACCCAGCGTAGGGGACGAGGTAAGTCCGTTGCGGGGAAGAGGCCCATTGCCCTTCCCCAAGAGTCTGATATTCCTGTGGGGGAAGTTTCCAGTGTGGGGCAGGCATGTGTGGGGCCTGAGTGTAGTGCGGAAGTGTGGGTAGGAGGCGAGGGCCTGGTGCCCGCAGGTCCCATCGCCTCGGAAGATCCAATGTGGGGTAGGCCGAGTGCCGATACTTTCCCTGCCTTGTGGCGTGTTTCGGGGGCTTCAACCGCCGGGGGAGACACGGAGAAAGGTAGTTCGTCGTCTTTGGACCCCGCCACGTGGTTGAAACCAAGGACTCCCTTCAGGTCTCCCGTTAGAGGAGAAGAGGATGTAGATCAATGGCTCTGTAAAGGGCTCGCGCGGTCTCCTCCGGCTCCCTCGGCTACGCTACCCCCCGTGTTTCTGCAACCGCCCACACCTGAGAAACGACGTGATTTTCCCCCCGCGGTCTTGGACGTGTCGGCCGGTCGGAGAGCTCCGTCCTCATCCCCGTCGTCGTCGTCGTCATCGGACTCTTCGTCTTCTTCGTCTTCAGAGGACGAAGACAGGAACCTTAACAAAAGGAAGAGGGAGAAATACCGCAAGAAGAAAAAGTCTCGTTCCTGCTCGAGGCACGGTAGGAAACGGTCGAAGTCCTCTAAGAAGAAAGCGAAGAGGAGTAAGTCAAAGGACTGGGTGAATGTCACAGTGCCCCGGAGCGAGCTGTTTAGGTTTTCCACAGCCGCGGCTGCTTCCGGATGGCTCCCTAGAGCCTTGCCTTCATTGTGTCACCCTCCTAGCTCCTCCTTCGGCATGAGGGCTCGAACCGGGACCCCCGTGTAGTGTTTAACCCGACGGTAGCCCCCGCTCCTTCTTCCCTTAGGAAGGATATAAGGAGTGTGAAGGAAGGCTTAGCGTCGACCACGGGCACCTTGGAGGCCTTCCTTAAGCACCAAGGGCGCCCGTCGGTCCGCATGGATCCCCCATCCACGGAGCCCCCCGTGGAACAAGGTACTCCCATGACGGATGCCTTCGTATCCACGGGGCAGCCCATACCACTGGCAGGCTCGGAGGGCGTTGGTACTCCCATGACGGATGCCTTCGTCCCCACGGGGCAGCCCATACCACTGGCAGGCTCGTCGGGCGTTGCTTTTCCCACCGTCACGGCGTACCCCCGTACGAAGGAACTGGTGACGGAAGACCTGGTGGAAGGAGGGGAGTGCTCGACGGACGACATCTCCTCCTACCGTAAGGTTCTAGCCCTTATTCGAAGGCATCACCGGTTGGATGAGCCCAAGCCCTCAGCTGCAAAGGCCGTACTTTCCGGACTGTCCAGGATGATCGACAGTCCGGTACAACAAAAGCCATCTTTGTCTCTCCCTCTCGCTCAAGACGTGAAGTTGGGGATGGAGCAGATTGATGGATACTTGGCAGGACTAGCAGAGGCCCCCAGAAGCCAGAGTTCCTCCAAACTTCTTCCGGGCCTGAAATCCCAGAAGCGATTTTACGTTCCCGAAGGGCATCGCGGTGGTCCCCGTGCAGTAGAAGCAGCGGTGACCGCGCTGAACCAGGGAGCCTCGGAAGACAGGGCATCCACTGCCCCGTGTGCTTTTCCCCGTCGGAAGCATCTATGATGGAGGACATGGCTCAGGACCTGGTCTACGTGTCCTCCTGGTTAGATTGGTGGTCATGCGCTTTGGTGGGGTTTCAGGCATCACACGACCTCTCCCTCCCAGAAAATCAGGCCATGCTGAGGGATCTTGTTAACTCTGGGGCCAAAGCTTTTAAGTTTTTATCGTCCCAGTCTCTGTCGGTTGCTTCGAACTGGGTCCTGAGGAAAAGGGATACAGTACTGAGCAAGCTAGTGCGGAAGTTGCCAGACAGGGAAGCAAGGAGACTGAGGAATTCCTCCGTGTGGGGGAATGACATTTTCCCCATCAATTTGGTAGAAAATACTATGGAGAAGGTGAGGAAAGTGAGAGAAGCGGATCCTAGGCCCCCTCCTATGAGGAAGGCCATGTTTAGGAGAGCCCCAACGGACGTCCCTCACCCCTCACAGTCCACACCCTTGCTGCCCCGAAGAGATCCTCCTTCAGCCCCTTGGCTCCAAGCCTCGCAGCAGCCCACCCGTAGGACCACGGCAGGCCCTCAGTCAGCCTACAGACCCTCCTACGGTAACGCTAGGAGAGGTAGATCTGGCCGCTCCTCCAGGAGAAGGTAGGAAGAGAGGCCCCCTACTCCCGCAGGAGCCCCTAGTAGGGGTATGCCTCAGACATTTTTGGCAAGCATGGCGGGATCTCGGTGCGGATCCCTGGACGGTGACGGTCCTGAAGGAAGGCTACAGACTCCCGTTCCTGGAAGAGCCTCCCCCTCTCATCCCAGCCCAGAGAGCCGAATGGCTGGTTCCAAAGGACCCCTTGAAGAGGGTGGCGCTACAAGAGGAAGTAGCGTCCATGATCGACAAGGGAGCTTTGGAGACAGTGGAGAACCCCGGCCCGGGTTTCTTCAGCAGGCTCTTCCTTGTGGAGAAATCGACAGGAGGGTGGAGGCCAGTCATAGATCTCTCAGCCCTCAACAAGTTCGTCTTAAAGACGGATTTCAAGATGGATACCCCCAAGACAGTGATCGCAGCCTTGAGGGAGGGGGATTTCCTCATGTCTCTCGACCTCAAGGATGCCTATTTTCAAATCCCCGTGCACCCCTCCAGCAGGAAGTTCCTCAGGATCAAGTGGGAGTCCAGGGTCCTGCAGTTCAAGACCCTGTGCTTCGGCCTCTCTACGGCCCCGCAAGTGTTCACGAGTGTTCGCCGCGATCTCGGCGTGGGCACACGAGAAAGGCATACGACTACTC
Organism: Palaemon carinicauda; assembly: GCF_036898095.1. Classification (NCBI taxonomy): domain Eukaryota; kingdom Metazoa; phylum Arthropoda; class Malacostraca; order Decapoda; family Palaemonidae; genus Palaemon; species Palaemon carinicauda. The sequence continues at coordinate 126,811,423 of NC_090743.1, read as the reverse complement.
AGGTACCTGGACGACTGGTTGCTGCTTTCTGCCTCAAGGGAACAACTGAAGGAGCAAGGCGTTATGTTGCTCGATCTCTGCAAGGTGTTAGGGATCACGGTCAACCTATGGAAGTCCCAGCTAGTCCCCAGCACCAGGATGACTTACTTGGGGATGGTCCTGGACACCCAGTTAGTAAGGGCCTTCCCCTCAGAGGAGAGGTTAGCCAACCTAGAACGTATCCTTCAACCCTTCCTGACGGGACAACCCAGGAGGGCCAAGGACTGGCAGAAGTTACTGGGTCATCTGGTTTCCCTGGAAAAATTAGTACCGCAAGGGAAACTCAGGCTCTGCCCGGTACAATGGAATCTAAAGGAGGCGTGGATCCAAGGCAAGGAGCCCCACAAAATAGTCCCAGTCCTCCCGAAGACGAGAGAGACCCTTCTTTGGTGGAACATCAGGTCAAACACAGGGAAGGGGATGCCCTTCGCCTCCGACCCCCCGGAGATGCTGTTGTTCACGGACGCATCGAAGGAGTGCTGGGGAGCACACCTGCTAGGAAAATCAGCTAAAGGGCAGTGGTCCAGCGAGGAGGCGTCTCTCCATATAAACATCCTAGAGATGATAGCGGTTCTAAGGGCGTGTTGACAATTCATACACTTCCTGCGAGGGAACACTGAGGCGTTAATGTGCGACAACGCCACAGTAGTGGCGTATGTAAAGAAGCAGGGAGGCATGAAGTCAAAGGTCCTCTGCGCCCTAACCACGGAACTGTTGGAGTGGGCCACAGAAGAAGGGATAGAACTGACGGCAAGGTTCATTCCAGGAAAGAGGAACGTGATGGATGACGGCCTCAGCAGGGCGGGTCAAGTGATAGGTTCGGAGTGGACCCTACACCCGGAGGTAGCTCGAGCAGTCATCCTACTGTGGGGCTCCCCAGTGATAGACTTGTTCGCCACACATCTTAATGGCCAACTCCCCGTGTTCTGTTCTCCAATCCCAGACCCGTCAGCAGCGTTCGAGGACGCCTTCCAACATCCCTGGGACGGTCTCGATGTGTATGCCTTCCCTCCCTTCAGTTTGATCAGGCAAGTGTTGAAGAGAGTGAGAGTGTCGTCCAACCTGTCGATGACTTTAGTAGCGCCCTGGTGGCCGGAGAGAGACTGGTTCGCAGACCTAAAGGAATTAGCTCTTCGTCCTCCTTGGACGCTTCCGGACAGGCCAGACCTCCTGCGACAACCTCACTTTCACAGGTGGCACGAAAACCCTCGATCCCTCCGCCTTCACACGTGGAGGTTATCGAGAAGCTCCTGAAGAAAGAAGGATACTCATCGAGAACCGCGACAAGGATGTCTGGTTATCTACGGCGTTCCTCGGCAGTTGTCTACCAGGCGAAGTGGGCAGTCTTCCTGAAGTGGTGTGCATCCAGAAACATCAGGCCCTTAGGGGCGTCAATCCAGGACATTGCAGACTTTCTGGTGTACCTGAGAGACGACGTGGGTTCGTCCATCCCGGCCATCAAAGGAGTTCGAGCAGCCCTAGGTCAAGTCTTCCTCCTTAGGGGCATTGACTTGGGAGCCTCAAGGCATATCTCGGTGCTCATCCGCAGTTTTGAGCAATCATGTCCCCCCCAGGAGGTACGGGTTCCACAGTGGGACTTAGCAAGAGTTCTCAAGGTTCTGTCAGAGCCGCCCTTCGAACCTCTCAGGGACGTACTAGACAGAGAACTCACCCTTAAAACAGCTTTTCTTTTAGCCCTGGCCTCGGCGAAGAGAGTTAGCGAGTTACACGGCCTCTCTTACGAGGTCTCACACTCCAAAGGGTGGAGGGAAGTTGTCTTTAGGTTTGTCCCTAGTTTTGTGGCGAAAACGCAGAACCCAGCGTGTTGGGATCCTTGGTTTGAGGGTTTTCCGGTGCCAGCCATCCCTCGATCCGACAACCCGAAGGATCTACTCTTATGTCCCGTGAGAACTGTAAGAAAATACCTGGAGAGGACTGCAAAATACCACCCTCAGATCAAAAATTTATTCATCTCAACAGGCCGGGTGAAGAAACCGGTCTCGAAAAATTCTATCTCTTTCTGGCTGAGACAAGTGATAAGGAGGGCCTACGAGGCTTCTGGGACTCCTCTCCCTGGAAAACCAAGACCTCATGATATCAGGGCTCTGAGCACCTCTCTGGCTTTCGAGAAGAACATGGCTGTGGGTAAGATCCTGAAGGCTGGGACCTGGTCTAGACAGTCCACCTTCACGGAACATTATCTAAAAGATTGTACAAGAAAATCCTTGGACAAGTTTTCTATTGGCCCAATTGTGTCGGCCCTTCAGGAGATCTAAGGTCATAGCCCCAGGGTAACCGGGGGTGTTAATGCCAAGAGACACTAGTTCCTTCCTTAACCTTACTCCCCCCCTTTTTCCTTCCTTCCCCGGATCGAACGGGCCAGGAAGATGTTGAGAAGACCTTAATCACTGAAAGGAACACCCTTCAAGAGGACATGTATGGGAATTGGTTTTGAAAAGGTAAGCCATTTAGACACTAAGTGAGTTTTTTGGATAGTTTTCCCCTACCTTTCATGCAGTTTTCAAGTGGTCTTGGAACCAAGACCTCCTTAGAGGTTCCCTCTCTCGTGTGCCTCCCCGTCGAATCCTGATCCCTGCAGGATACTCCCACCTCCTAAAGTGTAAGTCTCCTAAGAAGGTAGTTCTAGGTAAGTAACCGTGTTGGAACAAATCACAAATTTTTAAGTAATTTGTATTTTTCCTAACATACTTACCTAGAACTACCTTCGGGTTATGGCCCACCCATCCTTCCCCGAGAACCTGCAGGATCGAGTAATACCTATTCCAACGAAACTTACTGGTGATTCGACCTGAGCTAGCACGCTGCCTGACCCCCGGGTCGCCTCAGGGCACGTACCACACTGACAGAGGTTGACCCCGTAGAAAACGGGAAGAGGGGGGTAAACTATACAAAAAGCTGGTCGGTTAGGTAGAGTTAACCAGTAACTCCTAAGAAGGTAGTTCTAGGTAAGTATGTTAGGAAAAATACAAATTACTTAAAAATTTGTGATTCTTTAGTCCTCTTTATGTAACAAATAACATAGTTTATTTTTATAAACTCATAAATGTTTTATAATCAAACTCTTGAGTAATTTTATGAAAAAAATGATTGGTATTAACTTTCAAAAATTCAATTTGCAGGGTGCCTTTACTTACAAAGGACACATGATTGATATGCCGTTACTTCTTCAAGCTCGTAATATTTTGCAAATGGCATCGCGTACATAGAAAAGGTAATTTTAATGTGCTTTATAATACAAGAAAATTTGCAGTTGGAAGGTAAATAATATAGGACGTGGTTCACACAGTACCATACAAATCAGAAGAAATTGTTTTTATTCTTGTACTGTACTTGACAATGATTACAAACTGGGCATAGCTCGGTATTATTTTTCTCTTTTAATATACTAAAACAAAGCTCATAATTATATTTGTCAGTAATTAGTAGATTTATTGTTTTTTGACACAATTCACATATAACTTTTGAATAGAAATTTACCTTGGAAACAGGGGATCTCTCTAAAGTATGTAAAAGAATGTTCTGTTGTATAGCCTTTCTTTAGTAAATGTTTTGAAAGATATTAAGAGTAACAATTAATTATTTTGATGATTAGAAAATTAGATAAAAATTTTCTTGCCCTCCCTTCCTTTCTGTGTCAGTTCCAAAGTCTGGCAAAAAATTACAAATCTTAAAGAAACTTTTATTTTTTTTAACTTTTATTTTTCTTAACTATACGAACCTGATTCATTTAATAAGAAGTAACCAGCGAAGCTGGAATGGCTGTTGAAATTCCAATAATATAGCATGGAAGCCTCGGTCACTTGTTAGTTAGGAGAGGTTGAGATGGGAAGTAACTTGAAGAACTCAAGTTTTTGTAGATGGGAAAAATACATATTTACAAATTACTGTACAGTAATTTGTAGAGTGACCTGTGTAGTTTTTCCTATGACATAGCCCATTCAAGAAGGGGCTAGGTTTTGTTCAACTCTGTTGCAAAGACTCAAAATCTGGCAGTCTTAGACTATAGGTTCACATCCTTAAACATTTTGAGTCTTCAGAAAGTAACGAATGATCCTGACCCTCTACTTTTGTGTCCTATGAGAGCGCTAAGGTGGTATCTCAACCACCCAAGAAGAGCTCGCCCATACACGAAACCTGTTTGTAAGTATGGGCAGGGTGAAGGTCACAAAAAACAATCTCTTCTTGGATTAAGCTGGTCATTGACTGAGCCATTAGTCCCTCCCCTTCTTGGCAAGGAAAGGCACAAACTAGAGCTCGTGATGTTAGGAGTAAGCATATCCCTGGCATTCAGGAAGAGCCTATCTGTGACGAAGGTGCTACAGGCGGGTGTGTGAAAGCGTCAGACCGCCTCCACAGCCCACTACTTGCAAGAAGTAGTACACATATCTCTAGATATGTTCTTACTAGGACCTGTGGTGACTGCCCAGCAAGGGGTATAGCTACCTTTGCTCCCTCATAAGAGTATTAGCAGCTAGTGGAGGAGTAAGGTTACAGTATTAATCTGGGATGAATGGAAAGAATAACTGGACCTTTTTTTTTTTCTTTCTTTTTTTTTCCTCTAGTTAGCTGGAGCTTGATTGAACTGCAGGCAAGTCTCCATGTAGCTCCTTAGCTGGTATATGTGGCGATATAGATTTTTACGTCTCCATTCTTCTTACGAGGGGGAGATATGTGGTCTGATTAAATCACAGTGTGTATCCATAAACCTATTGCTTATATATTGCTAGGACAGTGTCACGTTAGAGTTCTACATTCACTTCCCACCTTTGTATGGGCCATTACCCTGCTGGCATTATTATGCCACTGGTTAATGAGGTGTCAGGATGTCAGGAAGCTTATCTCAGGCACTTCACCCTCAGATGCAACGATCCAGGGTATTAAAATTCCAGCCAGTTGGAAAGTGGACTTCCACCCACCATAGGGTGAGGCTCCTTTGTAAAGAACAAAGGTTTTATATGTTTATTTACTATTCAGACCTGAGTTCTTTACACAAATCTTACCCACCATCACCTAACCCGGAAGTCCCGGCTACAATCAAAATGTTGTGAGTGGGTACAGTAGGTTCTTCCCCACTACCCACTGGTAACAACAGGACCGGTTGTTGGCATTTTGTTTTAGAAGTTCTAATGCCTGCGCTACAGCTTGCACTATTTTCTGTCTCTTATGTAAAGAACTCTGGTTTGTATAGTTAGGAAAAATATAAATTACTTTTAAATTTGTCATATTTATGGACTCGTGGAATGTATTGAATAAATTTTCTTTATTTCTTATGGGAAAAATTATTTTAGATTACAAGTATTTTAGTTTATAAGCTCGCTCCCAGAACGAAATAAACTAGTAAACTGAGATACTGCTGTACTTTAAATTTCTTTTTTTTGTTCTGACACAAATTCAAAAGTATTGTTCTTTAAAAGGAGGCTCATCCTTAGGGGGAAGAAGTCCCTGTAAACCAAAATCTGATTGGTTTAACTTTACTGGGAAATGTCAGAACACCTAGTCCTGTATAGGATTGGAGGCAGTGACTCCTGTCAACCTGCTAACAGTCTGAGTATGATGTTACAGGTGTTAGGTTTGTCCCCTGCCAGATGGATTGGCAGACTTCATAGAACCTTTATTCTTGTGTGGGATATGTCGTCCAAATTTGTTACATGTATTCCATCAATCCTCTTGGGTTGGTATATCTCCTCCCTTTTAATAATAATGATCCAACCATTCTTCCCCTTGTCTGAGAAGATGGAGGAGATACTTCTTAAAACATCTTGTCCGATTAGAATGGTTGCCTGGTTATGAAGCTTATCTGTATCTAGCGTCCGATCCAGCAAATAATGGGAGATCTATTGCACTCCAGTGGCAGGGATGAATGAAGTGCAAAAGGCCAGTCAATCTACCTCTCCCTCTATTGTTATGTCGAGACCGCTATCTTGGAATCGATGGAGGACTTGAAGCTGGTGTCAAGGACAAAGCAGAGGTACTTTTCAGTAGGACTGAGGAATGGGTATCAGTAAATATGTATCCTCTAAGTCCCCTAAAAGCCTAAAATTTTCTTCTCTGATGGCAGACCACACAGTGTTTGGGGTCTTCATGCTGAATGATGTCTAGTAAATAATTTGTTCAGAGGAGAGATGTCAATTACTGGTTTTCTGTTCCCATTCGACTTCTCCACCAGGAAGAGTCAATTGTAGAAAACAGGAGGAGTCTTAAACAACTAAGAGCACCATCTTCACCTGCATCACTTGCCTCTGCAGCTAAAGCCAAAACTTTCTGAAACACCAATAGGTTGCTTGTGAGGGGAGAGTGAAGAATAGATAGTGTTTGCCCTGAAGCACTTCCACCATGCACTGTACTGATCTCTGTCACTGCCTTATTGCCCAATGGCATGACAGCCTCCCCCCATACACAAGTTGGAGGAAGGGACTGCCACTTCAAGCATCTTCTTCCATCCTCTACCGCACTTCCTGAACTGGTTGGATTGAATGTGAAAGGGTGGAGTGTTGTCTGAAACTTTCTATGAGGAAGAATTAGATGGAAGTCTTAATTTGATGTTAAGGGTTGTTGGAGCTGCTGCAAAGCGGATCTTGAAGGAGTGGCAGAGACCAGGGTCTTGTTGCAGTTGCCTTTGAAAGGTTTGGGCCTTTCAAAGTGACTGCATGATGCATAAAGGAGCCTTGGCTAACCCTCTTCCACTTCTCCAGTGTCACCTCAGTATCTCTCTTAGGAGAAAGGGCTGTAGCCCTGTCACCTCAGTATCTCTCTTAGGAGAAAGGGCTGTAGCCTGGAAAAGAGGGAGATTCTGTACTTAATCAGCGTTCCTGGAGCTGATAAATCGTTAGTGGCTGGATAGGCGACTCAATTGAACTGCTGGTGGATACAGACCACCTGGAGGCTGGCCATGAATGGCAAAAAGGCTAGAGCTGAAAAGGAAATATTTCCTATTCTTGAGTGAATCTTCTGTCAAGAGAGTAGGGGAGGCCGAATCTTATTCGAGAGGCAGGATCTTCTTTGACTGGCTAGACCACAGTGAAACTGAGAATCCACTCTGTCCAACTGAAAATTTTAAACTGTAAAGGGCATACAGAAGAGAGTGAGTTGGTGTCCTTCATTTATCCGGCACACCACAGTATATCCTTCTTTTAATTTATCCCTCATCTGTCTGCTCACTTTTTCTAAGAGAAAGCAAAAATTTAAAACTGCTAAAATTAGAGAAGCAGAGAGAGTATGTGTGTACAGCTTGCGGTTGAAGTAAAAAGTAAGTGCCCACCTGACTTAACAGGTAGGCTAGACTTCTCCACTACCTGTCAGTAGTCAACTACCTTCGTTAAAATTTCTACGGCTATTTAAGCTTTACTGAACTCTATACTCCCGTTAAAGGAAGATGGTTTGTGTTTAGAGAAATTTTGAATAAGTACAGTATAACATTCCAGCTTGGCAAGTTGAGTAAATAAATTTCTTTTGCTTCTAATATTTTACAATACATATTAATTTTTTCTCTAAGTATATCATAGTTTCAAGTGTTTTTTCATTGTAAAAGATAGGGTTCAATATTTAATAAATTGGTTCATTAGTAGATACATATTAGATATTATAAGGGATTTATGATGTATTGATTATATCCAGGTTCAGGTTTCCTCAGATTATTGTATGCTGTATTTTATTTTCATCTTAAAAATTCTTGAGGGTAATTTTGGCTCATTAATCTTTTCTCTATTTTACACCCCTTTGTTTTCAGTTGCATTATGTCTTGAAGTTTTAACATTTCAAATTATACATTGATAATAGTTTTAATTCATCAATCAAGTGGTCACGGAAATTGAGCTTTTGATATTGTATATATTGTGTAATTACAGCATGTTTAATTCATATTTTTCAATATTAAACTTAGCCGGTGATCATATAGCTGCAACTCTGTTGCTCGACAGAAAAACCTACGGTCAAAATACGCCAGCGATCGCTATGTAGGTGGGGGTGTACATCAACAGCGCCATCTGTCGAGCAGGTACTTAGTACTCCAAGCAAACAAAGAACCAATTTTCTCTCTGTCGGGCTACCGGCAAGACCTACTAATACGCTGTTACTAACTGGATTTGTTTTCACAACTATTTGGTGAAGTACACTATTCTAGTTTTGAGCTTTCGCTATGCAGGTGTTTTATCTCATCTCAAAACTTGAACTCGTTTTGGATAGATTTAATTATGGTGACAAAGAGAGTATGGACTCTCTTTCACTTTTAAATGGCCGACCCTTCCCTTAGACGGAAGTGTGTTTAGGTTTTTAGTAATTTTGCTTAACACGTTATAGATCTATATATTTTATATCTCTCCGCCATTATTAGGCCTCTTCGATTAACTTTCCATTTATTATAAACATATAAAAATAAATTTTTATGTTTTGTTTATATGCGACCTTTCCTGATAGTAGGCGGTCCTAACTTGGAACCGAAGTTAATCAACGTTGAGCCCGTTATATCCTATTTAAAGAATTTAAAATTTAATGTTTTATGAAAGAATTTCTTTGATAGTCTTCGTACTGTTTTCAAAGATGAACTAACGTTTAGTTTTTTAGACTACGCAGTTGTTGACGTTCAGGACGTTCAACATGCGCTCTATCGTTACGATAGAGAGAGAGTGTATCACGGTTTCACTTTGCAGTAAGAGTAAATCGATTATGACGTTTTGTTCATTCTTTCTTAGCTTAAATGTTTTAAATTCTATTTTAAAGGAACTTTTTAATTGAAAAACCTTTCAGTTTTTTCCTTTAGTCAAATAACATGTTTTTTTTTGACGAAATATAATTGGCCTCTTCTCTTAGGTGCGAAATCAAGAGAGAAAGAGAGAGAGAGATAGAGACGGAGGGAGAGAGAGGAGAGAAAACGTTCCGTTCAAGCGGGTAACGTTGTTCTCGTGTTACTCTCCTCCCTAGTCGCTGTACGGGGAAGAAGGTAAAACGTTTCTAGGGTTTTATTCTTGTCCCCAGGCTATGTGCGGTGAGAGATTGTAAACGTAGTTTATTTGAACGAGTGTTTAGTCTCTTTCCCAGCCACTGAATTTTTTATCTTTATATATGTTTTCTGTTTTTTGCTAGTATTAATAGCTGCATTATACGACTGATTTCGCAATTACTACCTTTTAATGAAGGGTAGAATTGCGTGTTTCAGGTAGAAATCAGTAAAAGTTTCGATTTCAGTGTAATAAGTGCAAAACAGAAAATCGAAGTGATAAAGTGATATGCGCAAAGTGTTACAGTGTTGCGTCCGAGGGTTCGTCTGTTCGTGCCTGTCGTTCACCTAGTCCGGGACCTCTTGCAAGCTCCCAAGCCCAGGGGAGAAGTAATGTCGAACGACTTATGGGTTCGTCAGGCCTTGATCAACGAACAGACGTTTCCCTCCGTGGTTTCGGGCGTATCTACCCAAGATCGCCCCACCCACACAAAGACGAGAGAGCCCATTTATTTCTCGTCTGCGGAAGAGGTTTCTCGTAAGAAACCATGGACCAAGGTCTCGCAGCTTATTAAGCGCAAGTCGGTCCCTTCCGCGCAAGTCCAACGGCCCAGTTGTAGCCACTGGGTCAGTTCGGACTCGCTGCAGTCTTCCGACGACTGCTCACCTCCTAAGAGAGGCAAAGCGGTACCGCATCAGGCAGTCACACCGTCTGTTGCCGCACCTGCTCCTGTAGACCCTAAGGGGTCTGTGCTGCAGACCATGCAGTCTCAGTTAATGTCATTGATGCGGGACTTTCGTGCGGAGAAGGTTGACACTGCACCAACCTCTAGCCTACAACCAACACGGTTGTGCGTCCTGTGGACGCTGAGGCAACCTTCTGCCGCACTCCAGCTGAGAGAGTCCCGCCACCCATGCGTTCCAGTGTACCCTGCCAGCCGCATGTTGACGTTCAGTAACGCAAGGAACCTTCCGTTGACTTTCGCGAGGTACAACAACAGTCTAAGTTGTTTTGTTTTGACGCGGTGCGTCAACCTCCGCATCCTAGAGTTGTTTTGACTGCTCAGTATAGACAGTCAAAGCAGTCTCGAGTGAACACTGTATGTCCTCACACCTGTTGTGGTTGACAGTTCAGTTGTTGACAGTTCACAGACTGTCAAGCAGTTACATGACGTTGCCTTCTGGTCTGCTACTAATGCACCAGTGAGAGACTCACTGAGATAACCTAGCTTTTATCGGACAAGGTTCCTGTAGATGAGAAAGTGCTGTTCTCCCTCCTACTGATATTCCTTTGAGGACTCTGTCATTTGGAGAGGAGCCTTAAGCTGCTTAGCCTCCTATGGACTTTAATTAAATCATGATGATTTTTTAAGGATCTTCGTCCGGATCTTGTAACTGCTGCTCCTCGTTCGCCTAAACGTCAGAACTTACACTAGGCCTAGCTACTTCGAAGCCGTTGTTGTTAAGCTAGTGCTCTCTCGCTCTCCTAGAGAGCGTTATGTTGGCTAGGCGACTGGTTTTTGCACCAGGAGGAGTTTTAGGGATTCAGCCTTTGATTTCCCTTCTTTTAAACTGGCTTATAGAGCGAGAGTCTGATAGGACACGAGAGAAGTTCTCGGCTTGGGAGTTCATGCCTCTGCCCAGATAGACTTCTCAATTCTGGTAGACTCGCCCTGGCGCCTAGCCAGGAGACGCTCCAAGTTGTTTACAGGTCAACTTCTCAACTTTTGTCGAGCCTTTGAAGTTTTGCTGTACTATTATGTCACACATAACAAGGCTTCCAGGGATGGTAAATGGTTCCGCCTCAGTCGCTAACCCCGTCTGTTGCCACACCTGCTCCCGTAGACCCTAAATGGGCTTTGCTGCAAGACATGCAGTCCAAGCTTGTGTCCTTGATAGAGGACTTAAATGCGGAGAAGAACCTTCTGGCCAACAACCTTCCAACCGGTTGGTTGTGCGCCCTGTTGACGCTGAGGTAACCTACTCGCGTCTGCCAGTTGAGGTGGTTCCTCCTTCTGGCCAACAACCTTCCAACCGGTCGGTTGTGCGCCCTGTTGACGCTGAGGTAACCTACTCGCGTCTGCCAGTTGAGGTGGTTCCTCCACCGATGCGACCCAGTGTGGGTTGCCAGTCGCACGTTGACGTTAAGCGACGCTCGGAGGTGGTTGTTGACGTTCAGTGTGTCACTAGGAAGACGTTCAACAACCAGCAGAGGTGACTTGTTGTGACGCAGTGCGTCATCCTCAGCAACCCGGTAGGGTGTTGACTGCACACCCAGACAGTCTAGACAGTTTCGGGTTGACGCTGTACTTCCTCGCGCACCCATGGTTGTTAACAGTTCACAGACTGTGCAGCAGTGCCATGATTTTGCGTCCGGCTCCGTCACGCATCCACCAGTGCGACCGGATTCAGCGAGTCAGACGTTGCCCACTCTGTTGCCGTTTCCTCATCAGTTTCGGATGAGGAACCCTCTGATGAGGACGTTGCTGAACAAGACGATCAACCCCCAGCCCTGCTATCCATCCAGAAGATGCTGAAGAAGGAACGCTGCCCAGTCAGGCTGTGGATGAGTCTGGTAGGGACACTGTCATCCGTGGATCAATTTGTGTCACTAGGAAGACTACACCTCCGTCCTCTTCTATACCATCTAGCTTTTCACTGGAAAAAGGACAAGACGCTAGAAGCGGTCTCGATCCCGGTTTCCGGAAAGATAAAGTCTTGTCTGACTTGGTGAAAGGACTATATCAACCTTAGAGAGGGTCTTCCCCTGACTGTTCAGACTCCCAACCACGTTCTCTTCTCGGACGCATCGGACGTAGGTTGGGGTGCGACATTAGACGATAGGGAATGCTCGGGATTATGGAACTCGAGTCAAAGGACAATGCATTTCAACTGCAAGGAGCTACTGGCAGTACGTCTGACCTGGAAAAGCTTCAGGTCTCTCCTTCAAGGCAAAGTGGTGGAGGTGAACTCGGACAACACCACGGCTTTGGCGTACATCTCCAAGCAAGGAGGGACCTACTCTCTGACATTGTACGAGATCGCAAGGGACCTCCTCACCTGGTCAAAAGGTCTAGACATATCACTAGTAACGAGGTTCATCCAAGGCAACTTGAATGTCATGGCAGATTGTCTCAGTCGGAAGGGACAAATAATTCCAACAGAATGGACCCTCCACAAGGATGTATGCAAGAGACTTTGGGCCACCTGGGGCCAGCCAACCATAGATCTCATCGCAACCTCGATGACCAAGAGGCTCCCAATATTTTGCTCACCAATCCCGGACCCAGCAGCAGTTCATATAGATGCCTTTCTACTAGATTGGTCACATCTACTGTAGATCTATATGCATTCCCTCCGTTCAAGATTGTCAACAAGGTACTGCAGAAGTTCGCCTCTCACGAAGGGACAAGGTTGACGCTAGTTGCTTCCCTCTGGCCCGCGAGAGAATGGCTCACCGAGGTACTTCGATGGCTAGTAGACGTTCCCAGAACACTGCCCCTAAGGGTGGACCTTCTACGTCAGCCACACGTAAAGAAGGTACACCAAGGCCTCCACGCTCTTCGTCTGACTGCCTTCAGACTATCGAAAGACTCTCGAGAGCTAGAGGCTTTTCAAAGGAGGCAACCAGAGCGATTGCTAGAGCAAGGAGAACATCCACCCTTAGAGTCTACCAATCGAAGTGGGAAATCTTCCGAAACTGGTGCAAGTCAGTATCCGTTCCTCGACCAGTACCTCTGTAACTCAAATAGCTGACTTTCTCTTATATCTGAGGAAAGAACGATCTCTTTCAGCTCCCACTATCAAGGGTTACAGAAGCATGTTGGCATCAGTCTTCCGTCACAGAGGCTTAGATCTTTCTAACAATAAAGATCTACAGGACCTCCTTAAGTCTTTTGAGACCACGAAGGAGCGTCGTTTGGTTACACCTGGTTGGAATTTAGACGTGGTACTAAGATTCCTTATGTCAGACAGGTTCGAACCGCTACAATCAGCCTCCTTGAAAGATCTCACCTTTAAGACTCTTTTCCTGATATGCTTAGCCACAGCTAAAAGAGTCAGTGAGATTCATGCCTTCAGCAAGAACATCGGATTCTCATCCGAAACGGCTACATGTTCTACAACTTGGTTTTCTAGCCAAACACGAGCTGCCTTCTCGGCCTTGACCAATATCGTTCGATATTCCAAACTTATCGTATGGTTGGAAATGAACTAGAAAGAGTCTTATGTCCTGTAAGAGCTCTTAAGTTCTATTTAAAAACCTTTACGAGGCCTGTCTGAAGCTTTATGGTGTTCAGTTAAGAATCCATCTTTGCCTATGTCAAAGAATGCTTTATCCTATTTTATCAGACTGTTAATACGAGAAGCTCATTCCCATCTGAATGAGGAAGACCAAGCTTTGCTGAAGGTAAGGACACACGAAGTTAGAGCTGTCGCAACTTCCGTGGCCTTTAAACAAAATAGATCTCTGCAAAGTATAATCGACGCAACCTATTGGAAAAGCAAATCAGTGTTCGCGTCTTTTTATCTTAAGAATGTCCAGTCTCTTTACGAGAACTGCTACACTCTGGGACCATTCGTAGCAACGAGTGCAGTAGTGGGTGAGGGCTCAACCACTACAATTCCCTAATTCCATAACCTTTTTAATCTTTCTCTTGAAATGTTTTATTTTTGTTTTTGGGTTGTCCGGAAGGCTAAGAAGCCTTTCGCATCCTACTTGATTTGGCGGGTGGTCAAAGTCATTTCTTGAGAAGCGCCTAGATTAGAGGTTTTGATGAGGTCCTGTTGTATGGGTTGCAACCCTTGATACTTCAGATCCTAGGGGTCGCTCAGCATCCTAAGAGGATCGCGAGGCTCCGTAAGGAAGACGTACCTAAAAAGGCAGAGTAATTGTTCAAGTCGACTTCCTTACCAGGTACTTATTTATTTTATGTTTGTTATTTTGAATAACTGCTAAAATTAAATACAAAATACTTAGCTCATAATAATGTAAACATGTAATGCTGGTCTCTACCCACCCCCCTGGGTGTGAATCAGCTATATGATCACCGGCTAAGTTTAATATTGAAAAATGTTATTTTTATTAATAAAATAAATTTTTGAATATACTTACCCGGTGATCATATATTAAAGGACCCTCCCTTCCTCCCCAATAGAGACCCAGTGGACTGAGGAGAAAATTGGTTCTTTGTTTGCTTGGAGTACTAAGTACCTGCTCGACAGATGGCGCTGTTGATGTACACCCCCACCTGCATAGCGATCGCTGGCGTATTTTGACCGTAGGTTTTTCTGTCGAGCAACAGAGTTGCAGCTATATGATCACCGGGTAAGTATATTCAAAAATTTATTTTATTAATAAAAATAACATTTTTTAATGTATTGATATATTTAATTATATAAAAGACTAAAAATTCATGCTTTAGTATTGAATATTCAATGACCTTGTGTACAGTAACATGTGCAATAACTATTGCAGCCCTGCTTTATCTTCCTCTTGTGCATCTCAAAGGTAAAGATTGTTTTGTCGTCTGGTGTTGAGGAGGAGATAGGAGAAAATCACAAATTTTTAAAGTCATGTGTATTTTTCCTAGCTATGCAAACCAGAGTTCTTTAATTAATTAAAGATATTGTTTCGGCGTGAGCTGGTATCGGTCGTTGAGTTCGATATTGAGCGGTTATTCAACTGGGTAGGGAATGGGCCGAGGAGCCCTGCCATCTTTTCTAGTCGGATATTCTTGACTTTTATTTTGATCTTTTGGCTCAGGACTTAAGAGAGGTGGTTGAAGAGGGAAATTTATATTAAAGGGCTTGGGTTTGTATAGCTATAAAAAATATAGATTTGTTCCTTTACAGCATACAAACGCTTCTCCTTTGATTAGGGAGACTCGCTGATTGTTGGGGTGGAAAATTAAATTTTTTCCCTAGAAGTGATCCATGCTCAAGTTACATGGGCTCAAAGCAAGAACCCTTGTCATCCCCTATCTGTCTGCTATGTGGATAAGGAACTGATACTAGGTCTTGGATTGTACATAAACATGCACATAACTTGACTACAAAGTCCAGCACTAAACTAAAGATCTCCTTCCACACCTCAGCGTGGGTGATATTAAAAGAACCCATGCAACTCGCCAACTCTTTTTGCCAATGCTATGGCTAGCAGAAAAAGTCTTGAAAGTTAGATCCCTGTCTGAAGACCTTCTCAAAGGCTCAAGTGGGGGTACACATAAGAACTTTCGGGACCAAGGTCACATTCCACTTCAGGGACCTAAGGTCCTGGGTTGGGCAAGACTGTTTGAAGTTTCTCACAAGCATAGATAACTCCCTAGAAGAGGAGTGATCTAAGTATTTCAGTCTGAAGACCATACTCAAGGCAGAGCGGTAGTGTTTGGTGGCCAGGACTGAGGCTAGGAAATCTCGGCCTGAAGAAAAACCCTCTACAACATCAGTTGCAGAGGATGGCTCACTTGACTTGGTAGACAGCTGTAGAAGACTTCTGGAGATGCCTAGACACCTCCTGTGCAGTGCCTTGCAAAAAGTCTTTCGTTCGGAGATGTTGGAGTCTCCACCTGTATCCGTAGTGTTAGAGACTCCATGGCATGGTGGTAAATACTTCTTCTGGTGTGGCTAACAGAGAAGAGTGGGCCATAAGGATAGTTCTCTTTGGACCTCAACCAGAAGAGCAAGGAGATCGGGATACCACTTGGCATGAGGCCATCTGGGAGCCCCCAGGGTCATCCTGATTTCTAGCGTAACAAACAGTCTATAGATTACGACGGAAAGGCGTATATGGCCAGGTGATCCCATGGGTGTTGGAAGAAGTCTTCAAACAACATCCACGGGTCCGGAGCAAGGTAATGGAAAGCTTCCTGTTCACCTGCGAGCAAACAGGTCAATCCCCTGAGAGCCCAACAAGGCCTTTTTGCTACCATGGGATGTCAAGACTATTCTGCTGCTACAACTTGGTTCTGGGGGCTGAGTGTGTCTGCTAGTACATTCTTCTTGCCTGGAATGTACCTTCCTGACAACTCTACAGCGTGAAATGCTTCCCAGATGTGCATCTCCTTCGTCAGCTCGCAAAGGGATCGCAAGATTGCGCCTCCTTGCTTGTTGACATAGGCTACTACTATGGTGTTGTCGCTCATCAACACTACCGAGTGCCTCCTCAAACATTATTTGAATGCTTGCAGTCCTAGGAAGGCTGCTTGCATTCTGAGGATGTTGATGTGCAGTTGCCATTCCTATTCAGTCCACACCCCCGAGACAGCCAGGTAACTCAGGTGTGCTCCCTACCCCTTTCTCGATGAGTATGATAACAGAAGCACGCCCGAAGGTAGTGAGTCAAGTGGGACTCCATAGGTGACGTTTTCCTTGTTGAGCCATCAGGCAAGATTGTTCGGGACTTTTTGCTCCACCAGAACAGGAAAGAATAAGGGATCCCTGTCTGCTGACCAGTGATTCTTCAAGTACCATTGAAAAGAGATCTCGGGATGAGGTGCCCATGCTCAGGTACTTCAACCTCTGCTTTGATTTCTCAGTTTACCACGATCCCCAGATCATGGCAGAAAGAGAGAGTCCGATCTCAATCCTTAAGTAACTGCCTCTTTGAAGAGTCAGGATCAACCAATCTTCAAGGTTCACCAAAAAACGTATCCCACGCAACCAAGGTGAAAACCTGAGTGAACACTTGGCAAGCCAAACACAGTCCGAAGCACAGACACCGTTGAAAAATACTTAGGAAAAATACAAATTATTTCTAGATTTATTACTTATTTTTAATTCTTATTGTTAACATTTTATTTTGTATTTTTTATCCTGTTTAATTTGTTTATCTTTCGTCCCTCACTCAAAATTTTTCTTTTTCTTACAGAGTGACAGAAATTGGGGCACTAGCCAGGTTTCTTGGTGTTAGTTGTATAAGGCATGTGTGACGAAAGATAGTAACCTATGTGTCTCATTCTGTGGTGTATAGATCTTACGCTGCTTGGAGAGTAGGGGTGGCGGGATCTAGCTTCACCTGCTGGCATGGAGTAAATTCTCAGACCCACATGTGTGATCATCCACCCTGTCCAGGCCTAAGTTCACAAGATTTTACCAGGCCAACTGCATGACTGAAGTTCTACCCATAAAAGGTGCCAAAGGAGCCTCCCATAGGCCATTGCACTCATCCTCGAGTTGAAGGACTTTCACGAACGAACTCTCAGACTCGGCAGGCTCCCAAGCACCCTCGCCCTTTGTCAAGGCCTTGGGTGAAGCTGCGCGCTATGAAGACTCAGCTCTCCTCATGAATACGATCATTCTGTCCCACGGTCAGAGCAGAGAAAGTAGTCGTGTGTTGCTGAAGGCCTGGGCTTGCCAATGCCAATTGGAAGAGATCTCTTGGTACGGGACCTGACAGGAACAAGAGTACCAGGTACTTCTCTTCCTGTGGATCAAGGCAGAGGGGTAACAAGGGCATCGGGAGCAAGGCTCTCCACCTCCCATTCTAGACCAACCACACACATTTGCTTGTGAAAGGTTTCTAATGGTACCATCCTCTCCATCAAATCAAACACCCAAGTTTCGATGGAGGGAGGAGCAAGTGTCCCATGTCCAGGAAGTAAGAGAAATGGAGGTCGCTGAAGCTCCTTCATCAACCTTGATTGTCGAAGCTCCTTCATCAACCTTGATTGTCGAAGCTCCTTCATCGACCTTGAAACGGAGAGACGGAATTGTACACCTGTGTTCCAACCAGCTACAGGGTCAAGAACCACTGATGTGCCATCCACCCACCTCGAGAGAGAGGTGGTTTCACAGGGAGCTCTATCACTGTGACTACATCTGCTCTTCACCCCTCTCCTCGGAGGATGAGGAGAAAGAGGAAAAATAACGTACGCTTCTTCCTTTCTATCTCTCGCTTCTGGCTTTGCAAGAATATCAGTCGACGATGGCACTCCCCCGAAGGGAAAAACCACAGAGTTTGCTTTGACAAGATCCACAACACTGGGGGAAGGAGAGGCACTAATAATGCCCCACGACCCCGCCACGAGCAGCACCAGAAGCAACATCAATGACACTGAGGGAGCAGGAACAGGGCCTGGACCCCCTGGCACAAGGCTCAGGGCAACAAGCACAGGGGAAGTGATCGAACACACTAGAACTGGGTTAGGGAATGAGGGTAACACTAGGAACAGGGGCACCAACGCTAGATTTATTTTTGAAAGGCGCAGGGGATACAGCTCCCAAAACCCAGCACTTTGCCAACTATTTTGGGCACTACCTTACCAAAATTACCCTTCACTTTCCTAGTGAAAACCACCTAGCTCCCTGACCCTGTGCAAGTCCCCATGCCCTTCACCACTGGGAACACTTGAGAGAGACAGTATACTGTGTACCGGAGGAGAGGTAGCCGTAGCTAATAACTCCCTCAAAAAAGTAATAGAGGGCCTACCTGAAAGACCAAGCCTCCCAAAGGTGAAACTTGTTGTCAGCAACCTTCAGTTTAAGTTTAAGGATTTTCACTCTCAGAAGGGGAACAGTGAATATCAGGGGTTCCCCACACTCCAGCAAAACCTGAAAACTTGACCAATGTAGATAGGTGTCTCCCTGTGCCCGTAGTGTACTCCCCGGGGACTGATCAAGGGGGCAAAGCAAAGGCAAGACAGAAGCAGCAAAATACTTCCCCAGAGTCATCTTGGTCCTTGCAGAGTCCAACCCTTTGTGAACTCTTTGCACTGCATCAGAAGCCATGATCCACACTCGATACAAGGCGATGACTGCTAAGTCATGTCCTCTACAAGAGGCACAGAGGGAGTGAAAATCAATAGCCAATTTAGCCATGAATTTGTTGCAGCGTCTTCCCCCGGCAAACACAAGTTTCTTGCTTCCATTACATCACAACCACTAACAATCACTTCCTGTAAAGAGAGAGAAATTAATAGAGTTACAGTACATTTATCCACAACAGCGCTTAAAACGAGTGAATATCCGACTGGAAAGGGGTGGGGCTCCTTGCTGCACTCCCTACCCAGTTGGATAAACTCTCGTTATCCTACTTTAATGACCGATTCACTCTCACACAAATGATATCCCTAATTAAAGGACGATGGTTTGTATGCCGTGTAGAAACAATTAGTTTTTACTGGTTCTTTCATAACAGACTTGATTATTTTTCCTAGAGATATAGAGTATTTTGGCTGTCGGTGATATATCATTCAACTTCATTGCTTCTTTACAGTTTCTTGAGGGTCTTAAATACATAAAGTAAAATAAGCAGTGGTATATTTGAAGGTTTTATTGCAAAGAGTCCCTAAATAAAGATCACATTTTTATTTCCCTACTTTCATACAAAATTTATTATAAAAATAACTTTTAATATATTCTGAAATATATTACTAATACGAGTGCCATAACGAAAGTCTTGATGCATGGTGGACTGCTATTTTTACAGATTCAACTAAAAATTATACAAGAAACAAAAATATAAATCCTACTTTTGTGTGGCCATCAAACATTAACAGCACATAGTGTACTGATTTTTCATCAAGAAAAAATAAGTTTAAAAAGTAGACGTCAGGGTTGCCAGGTTTTCCAAATGAGAAAAGGCCAACGTCTGATCAACTGCAGCTTTAAAAGGCCAACCTACATGAATATACCAAGGCACTTCCCTCAATTTTGGGGGGTAGCCGACATCAAACAAATGAAGCAAAAAAGGGGACGTTGATAATCGTTGAAGGCCAACCTAATAGTAGAAAAAGGCCGAAAATATAGCATATAAGGTTAACTAATTTCCAAAAGGCTAAATTTAGGTATCAAGCACAAAAAAATAAAGGCTAAATTTGGAGGTGTTTTTTTTTTTTGGTCCAAAAAAGGCCAACCTGGCAACCCTGAGTACAGTACACTTTTTCAGAACCTACTGAAATTAGCTTACTACTCTGTGTAAATGCTTAGGAAGACAATAACATATTAACATTTTATAGCACCAAATAAAAGCAGTTTTGAGCCTCACAGCAGTTAAAATAAAACTATAAAAAATAAACACAAAGCATCAAGGTCTATCATCTTCCTGCCATACGAAATTTCATTGGCACAAAAAATTCACATCCAAAGAAAGCATCGAATGCGCAACATTAGGAGAGACTAAAGTTATCATCTCTAGCCAAATTAGTCAAACCATAGCAATATTATTTTAACCTGACCTATAGCCTAATAAACTTCTCTGGCTATCCCCAAAATATTAAGAGAAAAAATATGAATTATATTTAAAAATTTCACTCTTGTTAAAAACGATTTGCACCAGTAGTTAAAAAAAATGGTGTCTCAGCTAGATTTCTGAAAATTGTTTTTGCCTTTTAATCCCAAGCATGGCAAGTCAACCAGTAAATGAAGAACTGTTGTGGGAGCTTTAAAACCTGTGTCCATTATATACATCGCGAGCAATGACAGGAAGATGAACATATATATTTCATAATTTGCTGACAAACCCTAAAAAATAGAGATAATACAGTACAGCAAAGATGTGGCACAAATTTTATAACGTACAGAACTTTCAATTCTTCAAATTGAAAAATTACCGATTATTTTTATTCCATAAATATTTTAAAACACTTTAAATGATTTCTTCAGTGTTCAAAACTTTTCAATAACGCTACTTTCGATAGTCGCTACAGTATTAGTGTAGCTGAAAGCATTTTAATTATAAATTTTTCTTGCAACCTTTCATTCAATTACATATAAAAGCTATTTATTTTACATTTACCTATATTATAATAAAAAGTGCTTTTGTCATGGGACATGGTCAGTTGGATAAGCTGAAGCAAGCTAAAAATAAAGAATATGTTAAAGCAATACTAAAAATATAAAAAATCTTAAAAAGGTAAATTAAAGGGACTACCCATAAACACCAAAATAACATACAAAGCATAATAGAATTGTACTTAATATTGATAAGCGTTAAGCAGATAAAGAATGAGGGAAAAATAATCTTGGATACATCATCTTGAACTTCAAACCTCTTGGAAGGCACATAAAGGAATGACTTTGCTCTTCAAGTTCAGCAGACCACTTAATGTTATATGAACAGTTAAAAATTCAATAATTTGCCAATACCATTAGTGCATTTAATATGGTGCACTGTAAACACTGTTCAGTAATCTTTAGTCTCTGTTGAGGCTCCACTTTTTAGCCTTCACTGTACCTTAGTGCTGGGCTATACCGTTGATCATCATTTAATAATTTGTCCACACCCACTAATCACTATTCATATAGTATGTAGTGTGCTGGTTTCAGTTTTGTGATTACCAGAGAACTTTTAAAATTTGAATGTACATGTTCAGCATCTTATTTCTCTTCCCTTTCCAGTACTGTTACATCTAATTAAAGATGCAAAGAAAAATAACATTATGCAGGTCTGCTGTGCTCAAATACACAGGGGTAAGTGCAAAGCTAAATATGGATGAAAAAAAAGAAATTGTAAACTTTGTTAAAATACTGGATCCTGGCAATTCTAGTGTTAAAGGAATGGTTTCTCTATGTAAGGGATTTTATGTTGTTTATAAATTTCACATATGGAATAAACATTTGTAACATGCATTTCTGGGATATTTATACATTGAAAATTAATGCTCTTACACTTACAGCTATCTTGCTACTTCAGCAACACATACACTTACAAACAGTACTTGGACATTTTTGCCAAATAATGTAAAACTCATCCTTTTACAGATGTAATTTTACATGCAGGGAACTAATGACAAATTTAATTAATGGTAAGGAAATTTTATGAATAATGCTTAATTCTCACATAAAAACTGTTAATATTAACATAAAATATAGGAAGGGTGTCGAGCAACTTACTGAAACCTTTCAAATTTGGAGGTGTGTGAGCTTTTTTTATAATTAAAAGTTTATAAATAAAAAGCTAAATATTGAAAAAAAAAGAGAACTTTAATAAAGAATACTGTAACTGAGTAGCAGTCTAGGCACTAAGATTATGGCTGTATGTAGCATCATCGCAACAAAAATGTTTAAAATAAAAAATAAAAAGTAGCTGTTTGGCACTGAGATTATGCTGTAACCAGGAATAACAGAACAACAGACAGTATAAAAATCAAGACTAAAATTATGTTGCATTGTGCTTTTTGGGGTAAGCGCGGAGGAAGCATTTGCAAACATGATTTATAGATTCAATCCAAAATGAAATGGAACAATTGAGGCAGTAGCTGTCTCCAAAATCTAGGAAGAATGAGCATCATCAGAACTTGTCTTTAGCAATTTACATGAGTTCAGCAATAAACCTTTGTAAAGTTTGTAAGGTAGACACCTTATCATATTCAGTCTGTTACTGTGTTTTCTACCTCCTCGGCTTCCTGTTCAGGGGAATGAACTTTATAAAACAATACTTACTGTTTTTCTCGTTTGTTTACCCCTTGGCAAGAGAGCTGCTGGACATTTGTTTTTCAAGGGACTAATTTCAGCAGTGGAATTACTAACATATCTACTTGCCATGTTAAAATGACCCGCAAGGAGTTGGTGGCCGATCTTGCAAGCGAACCATGCACACTGCCATCCAAAACGTGATGCAACTGATCAGCTTTGGCTGAAACATGTTATACACAGAGAATCAAATGGTGGGCTGTGCCATCTGCATATGAAAAATTAGGTTGCTATACAGATTTTACATTAGCCAATGGAGGGATAGTAGGATCTAAGCTACCAACAACGTGTTCTACCTCACCATGCAAGTTTGTAAAAGAGCAGCTTGGCAGCTTGGCTTGCAGGAAGGGGATTGTTTTGCACCAGGAGGGTCGAAAGTAAATAAAGGATTCGACTCTATGAAAGGAACTTGAATCTGCAATGCGCTGTGCATCTTCAGAACTTTAACTGAATAGAATACTAGAACCACTAGACCTAACTCAAGCTAGGACTTGAAATAGTACAGTTTGATTTAGAGTTTCTGCTGTTAAGTAAAGACTCGCTGGCCTTGTGAGATTTCACAAAAAGAAGCTAAAGAAGTTAGGAACTGTTGAAGGTCATCACTATCAAAACTTGGATTGTTAAATACTGTGTTGCAAATTTGCTGCTGACCTGTCATTATAACAACTATAATCAGCTAGCCTTATCTTCAGTGAATTTCCCCATGAACTAGAAGAAAGTTTACTATGCGTTTTGAACTTTTAATTTGATGTAACCATAGAAACCTACTTTTCTATAAAAGGAACAGTGAAGTCTTCAAACTCCACACAAAGAATATTTAAATCACAATAGTGTCCCTGACATGCGAGACAAATCCTGATTGCCCAGAACAATCTCGGCAGTAGTTACTGACAAATTCAGAGGACATCTTTAAATCACTAAAAATCCCAAACTGAACCATCTGGAGTACGTGGCTGTTATCAGACTAAATGCGACGCAGAGACAAAGGTTCTGTAGTGTGCCCCATCTCATTACATTACTAGAGGCATAATTCTATTGAAAGGAAAGAAAATAGAAAGTTTTTAGTTATAGGGGTAAATGTCCATATAACTGAGCTTCCAGAGAAAAGCAATATGAACAAGGGATGTTCAGTGAAATAATTAGTTTTCAATATAAAAGAATATTATGGATGATTTCATACTAATATAAACTAAATAGCTTATGATATTTTAAGCAAACAAGAAACTCAAAGTATAGGTAGAGATATGCAGAATAGACCAAATGTGTGGCTGTAAATAGGAGCTGCTAAAACTGACTAATGTCAGCCACTAACATCTTTTTTTTTTCACCCACACAATATCCCTTAAAACACATTACTGTACTTATATAAGAAAAACATTTAAATATACAAACCATCTGATAAAATCTTGCAACGTGCTGTAAAAATCAAAACATGTTACAAATTGTAACCTATAGTATGTAGTCATGGGATGAAAGATATCAAAGATATGTAAACAATATTTGCAGCTTGGACTTAAAAGTAATCATAAAATGTAGTTATACACAAATCTCCTAACACATAAATCTCACTCTGCTTGATGCACTTTTTTGTAAATGGCTTCTATCTTCATATAGTATAAAAAAAACTAGCTAATCCTATTCATGTTATGAAAATCTTTACGGACAATAATGCAAAGATAAACTACAGAAATGCAATAAAGTACAAAGCTGCATAATTAACAATTAAGAGATAATTTTCTAGGATAATAACTTTACTGTACAACTGAAATACTTTAAAAAAAAAAATATCTCGCTCAGAGTTTAAGAATTGCAACAATTTATACACATGTAATAAAAGCACCTAGGAATGAGATGATCATAAACAACACATGAATAAATGAAATCATCATGAATAATACATGGATATAAAAATAAAATCAAACTTGTAAAATTTTAACAATTTCCACCAAATTCCTCCACATGACACAAATTCACGTCACTGTTCTCTTGAGAACATAACTAACAAAACCACCTTAGTAAAGGACATGATGCCACCCTCCTCTTCTCTCCCTACACATACTTAGAGCAGCCAAGATATGTAAAATTCTTCGGTCTAATGCTTGAAGGTGAGGTTTGGTCAGAATTGGGGCTATGGGGTCCAATGATAAAATCTCCTCCAATGCTTTCGACAAGCCACCGCCACTCAGGAGAATCAGTCTCTCGTATGTTGTTTGACGTAGCCTGGGAAATAATTCCTACGTGTAGTTATGGTCACTGAATGGGATAGGATTATTATTTTTACATAAACTACCTGACTTAACTATTAAAATAATTTTCAAAATAGTTAAACTCTTAAAAATTTAAAAGAATTAATTCTCTCCCTTTAACATAGCCACTTCATTTGTGTCACTATCGGTAAAATATTTTCGAGTCAAATTTGATACTCATAAATGGCAAATTCTGAATGAAAAATATATATTTTACCCTTTAAAGGAATATAAAAAATTAGATTTACCAGAAAAAATATAATGGAATCTGAATTTTACAACATTGAATGAACCTTGAAGTGTCTTCCAATTTCCAGGAGGAAAAACTTATCCATAATTTTCAGCTAAATATCCTTTAGGTTTTATTGCAATCAAGGCTAGAGGAGGACTCAGTCTCATCTTTGTGGTCATACAAGTCAGACCTTACTATTCATAGGGTTTAAGTATCAATCATGCCAGTGAATGAGAAAAAACTGCATATAATCACTGAACCCTTATTTCTTATTATTATTATTATTACTTGCTAAGCTACAACCCCAGTTGAAAAAGCAGGATGCTATAAGCCTGGGCCCAATAGGGAAAATAGCCCAGTTAGGAAAGGAAACAAGGAAAAATAAAATATTTTAGGAACAGTAACATCAAAATAAATATTTCCTATATAAAAAATAAGAACATTACAAAACAAGAGGAAGAAAAATAAGATAAAATAGTGTGCCCGAGTGTAGAGAACTCTAACCAAAGACAGTGGAAGACCATTGATTCAGAGGCTATGGCACTACCCAAGACTAGAGAACAATGATTTGATTTTGGAGTGTCATTCTCCTAGAAGAACTGCTTACCATAGCTAAATAGTCTATTCTACCCTTATCAAGCGGAAAGTAGTCAGTGAACAATTACAGTGCAGTAGTTAACCCCTTGGGTGAAGAGTAATTGTTTGGTAATGTCAATAGTGTCAAATGAAACTTGTGCATCTCAGTTTTGAGACATTGTTATATTATACTTAATAGAAAAGACCAAAAAAACCCCTAATTACAATTAATCTCAACTTACTCTTCCCTATACAGTATGCTGTGCTGTATTTGATCCTATATAACTCAAAGCTTTTTAAGCTCTACTGTAGTTAAAGAGATTCGCAAATATAACAGAATCATTCTCGACTTACTTTTCCCTTTTAAATAACAATATGTTGTGCTGTATTTGGTCTCCTATCAATCCATTCCTTTTTATTTTTTGTCTTTTCAGTTAAGGTGCATTCACGAGTATTCAAGTGTGAATGCACCCTAACTAAAAAGCTATATAAGTATAGAGTTATATATGACCAAATGTACTTAGGAGAATAAGCTGAGATAGTATAAGTGAATTTTCAAGCCCTTGTTTAATACTGTAATGACTTATTGTCTTTTCCATCAAGGACTGATCTGTATTTGTTATGTAATTGTGAATAAATTCTCATACACATTGATTTATTGAGTACTAGACCCTTCCTGAAAATAATAAAATTCCCAAATACAAAAATCCAGCAATGGTAAGGTCTGAATGTACTCAAATTGTCTGACATGATTCAACATACTCAGCTTTATACCTCGATTTAGAATAGGATTTTTTCTCTTATGAAAATCTGATAAAAAAATAAGAGGGAGAGGGAAGCCTGGATTCCTCAGAGGGTGTTTATTCTTAAAAGACAAGACTCCTCAATTCCAAGACATGGAGTTCCCATTCACAGTGATGAGCAAAGTCATTTAAAGAATACGTACATACATATACCAAGGCACTTCCCCCAATTTTGGAGGGTAGCCGACATCAACAAATGAAACAAAAACAAAAAGGGGACCTCTACTCTCTACGTTCTACATTTTGTAAGCCGTACCCTACTGTCACAACTTGGTTTTCTGCTTTCTCTTCTATTTTCTCCTTTTACAGATTTCTGCAATGTTGTAATCTTAGGCTTCTAGTGACATTCAGTACAGGATATTGAGTCTCCTCTATTGAACCGTACCAACACAGCCAGTGTTTAAAAATTTTATGTATGTTAGTTTTGCTTCCATAAAAATTACATGTTTTCCCCAAAAGAAAAATTTAGCATCATAACCTGTGATTCTTAATCACACTAAGCAAAATACTGACCTACAACATTGTAGTAATGGTGCCAATACATCCATGTGATCCACGTAAGCATCTCCAAAACTGGAAGAAAAAAAAATGCATTAGATATTTCTAAAACTTAAATAATAAAATTATGAATGACCCAAGTTTACTTGACTGCTGTAGAAAAGAAATGACAAAATGCATCGGTGATTTCCATTATTGATTATCAGTCAAGTGATACTGTGAATAACATGGAAAAAAGCAATGAGTAAAAGATTTTTAAAAATCCATCATTTTATTACTTTGACACAGATACAAACCAGTACTGTATACAAAAAAGGGGATGGCAGAGCTTAATATTTTTCTGAACCACCTAAATACTTAGTCGCACGATTGATTGGTACCAACTAAGGGTCCCATT
>NC_090743.1:126762619-126783769 GCF_036898095.1 Palaemon carinicauda | reverse complement strand
CTGTGTTTCTCGCAAATCTTGGATTTATTCTACTTTTCATGGCTTCTCCGTCTTCGTCGGCCTCTGATAAGTTGAGTATTATGTCTTTTTTGTATAATTGTAGGCTCTTGGTAAATTTTGAGTGATTAATAGGATTAATCTTTGATACAAGAGCCGTAGCCTACCAGAGGCTGGACACTGTCGCTCGCTAGGTATAAGTTTAGTTAGTCAGAGCGACATTCCTGGTTGTTTTGCTTTAATAAATTTTAGCTATTTAGCATTACATAGGATTTCCTTTCGTGCTTAGTATTATTTTGGCGAAGTATTCGCCATTCTGGCCTACGCTAGGCCATGTAGCCTAGTCGTTTGGTCCTAGTACTTCATGCATGATTTTGGTTTTTCCGAGTGTAATAAAATTTTATTGAAGCTTTAGGCTATGTTCTATACATTTAAGACTGTGTGGAATATTTCCAAGATAGTATACGAGTGAGTTTCGGTGATTTAGGTAATCGATTCTCTTGGTGCCTAGGCTAAGTTGCTTATGGAGCCTTAGTATACTTTATCATACTCCCCGGTTGCTTTCTTTTCTTCGCAGAAGGTATGCAATCCCTTTCCCTCTGTTTAAGCCTTGGGCTTATCCCTAAGTGGTTTTTTCCGAATTTATTTTCGATAAAACTATACTGGGGTGTTACTGTACCTTCCTGTTCCTGTAGTATGGTTCAAAGAGGGACAGAACAACAGAGTTTTTTGGGCTCAAGCCATGGCGTCCTGATGGAAGGTTCCTTTTTGGTAGCTTCCTTGGGTATAAGACTACTAAGATATTCCCAGAGAATTTAACCACAGGTTATCACAGAATTCTAACTTCTGGAGCGAGTATCTCAAAGGTTTCCCTTTAAGACATCGTAATACAACAGGGGACGCGCATGTCTGAACGCGCCACATAGCTATCTTCACCCCGAACAGAGTTAATGCTTCGGTGTGTAAGGACTGAGAATAGCTGGGAGCCGTTCCACAGCTAATCTCACTCGTGGCTACTACTGATACTCGAGACGTAAACAAACGGACGCCATTGCTCTAATGACGTCACGCCCGTCTTCATCCTTTGTTTAGTAGCTGCCCTACTTAGACGGATTTTCCCTGTGTTAACTTTATCGTTTTGCATCTTCGCTATGTCGTTACCTTCAGCCTCGCCTTCTTCTGGAAAGTTGAGTACAAGGTTCCAGTATTGTTTAATTAAGCTCTGGCCGTAAAGTAAATATTACTTTTCGAGATAATTGCTGTTTTGTGGCAGAGCTGTGCCTCTACCGGACCCGCCATTTTATGGCGTCGTTGTTGTTATGCATGTCTTATTTAGTTAGCCACAACAACGTTTCCGGCATTATATACTAATCGAATACATTAGTTTATTTAGTCTTCATAGCTAGGAACTTTTATATCGTGTTTAGACGCTTTTTATTGGTCATCGATTGACCTCATACCAGTCGGCTACTATAGCCCCCAGGCCAGGAGCCTACATACAAGTGTTCATGCATGATTTATTAGTGATCCTAGACTAAGTTATGAAGATAGTGGCATTATTTTACAATACTTTTGACAGTGATGCAAATGTTTTCGCCTTCAGGGACCATATAGGGGATAGGCTAGTCAGTGACTCTTTCTAGCCTAACCTAATGTTAGGACCCCTATATGCTTCCTTCATCCCCTGCCTTGGCATTCCCTCTATTTAGCCTTGATTCCTTTTCTGAGTAAAGGGATTAATTGTCTAATAGAGTATATATCGCCTCTCTGTCCTCCCTAAAGGAATGAACCCCCTTTAGGGTTGCGTCCGAGAGTGAGGTTAGGCTAGCCTACCTCTATGGCTAGGATAGTCTATGACTTTCCTGCGATAGCGATATGTCTTCTTCCTTTCCTAGTTCAGGACTCTTAGCCCTGTTCTAGGTTAGGTTAGGAAGGTTTCTCTGTTCCATGCTGAAACTGTACTCTTGCACCGTTTTAGCTGATCTGCCTGATCTTAGGTTAGGGAGTGTCCTCCCTTTCCTTAGTGGCCGCTCTGGTACAGAAACCCTTCCTGGGAAGACTTCTCTCTTCTCCCTCCCCACCTATCTCTTGTATAGCCTAGCCTATGCTTAGGTTAGTTTATACCCATCTGTCCCCTGTCCTACAACTCCTCCTTAGGGTGGAATAGTAGGGCTACCCGAGCTTCCTTGTGCAGTCCGCTCTGGTACATATACCTTCATAGTGTCCTATAAGGTTAGTTACTAGTATAGTTCTGCATATGGGAGTCTCCCCCCCCCCCTTGGGTGTTCCCTAGCCCTCCCTTGGGCTACCTTGCTCCCGGTCCCTAGTGACCCCTGCTCATGGATGTTAGAGCCTGCCTCTATCATGGGTACACCCTCTCAGGGAGGGGGAGGGATGTCTGGAATCCTGATGGTACTTCCTACATCCCTTCCCCCCTCCCCCCTGTCTCTCTCCCTATCCGGGTGCCGGTCTCTTGCCGCCTCTACTGTCGGCAATACCTGCCTCCTACTTGGTGACTCTCCCTAACCTTGCCGCCAGCCCCCCGTGTACCGAGGGACTGCCGGCTGCCGCCGGCTACTACCGGCGGCTCTCCTCCTCCTAGCTTGTCGTCCGCTTGCCGGTCGGCCGCCGGAGTGCCGGCATATACTGCCGGCAACCCGGTACAGCCTTAACCATCCTTATCCCAGTCACCAATCTGGCATCCTCCGACTGCCGGAGCCGCCGCTCCCTGCCGGCGTGCCGCCGTTGTGCCGGCGGCCGCCATCCTGGTATTTGACTGACTTTGAACATTGTCTGTCCTAATGCCAGAATCTATGCTGGAGCGAGCTCCGGCATGCCGGCGGCTTGCCGGATGCCCCGGAGGCGTCAAGAATACTTGCACCCCCTTCCTGTAGCTATCATAAGACAATGATAGCCCTATATCGCAAACAGATAAGCTGCTTCTGCTATTAAGATCAGTACCTAGTACTGCTCTATTAGTGATCATGCTGTCTCTTTGCATTCTTCTAATTCCAGCATGCTATGTGCATCTTAGCACGGCTGGTTGCCAGAAGCAGTTACCTTTTAAATGAGGCCTTCTGGCCCTTAACTGGGAACCGAATGAATTCGGTCCCAATCTTGTCCTTGGTTTTTTCCATGGAATTCCAAAATACTTGGAGTTCTAAGGAATTATATCCGGTGCCCTCGGTCACTCGGATTATCCAGGGACCAAGCTTATGGTAACCAGCCGGGCGAGATGCATGGAGCATGTTCTCCTTTGCTATTTTCATTCTCTATGCATCACACCTTCATTAAGTTAAAATTAATAATTAATATTAACTTAGTTTAAGAGCCATTCTTATGACTCCCCCATACTCATTTTCTCTTTCTTCCACAGGAGGAGCAGATGAAGTGTGATTTCGCCTTCTGCGCTGTGAAACGCCCGCAGTTTTATGGGCATACGGCTTGCAGGACTCACGCCCCTTGTGCAGACAAGAAAGGGGATTTGAAGTTTTGGAATCCACTGGATTGTACGGTCTGTCAGGCTCACTTAGTTGAGGCCTTCCATAATCCTCCTTCAGCGGAGGTTAGAGACATTTTTCGTGAAAAGCTGCGCAAGTGGGTGCGTGGCTTCCAGAAAAATGCTACCGGACCGTACCTGGCCACCGAAGAACTGAGGTCACTATTGTTCCCTAAGGCCTCCCCTGACTCAGTGGTACCCAAAGACGTGATCCCCACTGTCCAAATTACGGTGGAACCTGATGTAGTCATGGCTCAGTCCATGCACGAGTGTCGTTTGGATTCCGAAGATGACGAACAGATTTCGGATGTCTCGGAAGACACGGAGAAAACGCTTATGGCTCAAGGAGCCGAAGATGACGAAGACAAGGTGGAATACACCGAGTCGGAGCAAGAGGCCGCTCCCTCGTCCATCCCCCCTCCTACTCCTACACCGACGGAAATGTCTATTCCGTCTACCTCCTCGACTCCGGATCCTTCTTCTTCCACTCAAGAACTGATCCGACTGATTAGAGCCGTCATGGACGACAGGCTGAAGGAGAACCAGGAGTCCATCAGGTCGATGATAGGATCTCCCCGCTTGCTCTCATGCCAACCCGTGGAGGTATGCAGAGCATATGGTTATTGCGACCGGCAGGATCTTTGTCAGTGATAAGATCGGCACGGTCCCTTTGGAAGATGTGGAGTTCTTCCCAAGCTTTGAGGCCTACCCGGACTGTTACGTCCGGCTTCGTTCCGAACCTGCCTCGAAGGAAGAGACCGAACCTAAGGAAGAGATAGTGTTCGATCTCGCAAAGGCCCAGGCTATGCTAGCCTCCGCATTCAAGAGTAGAGGCTTTACCTGCTCTAAGCTTCCGGCATTGAGCAAGAAGCACCCTACTTATGTTGCACCTGATACTGCGGTTCTTCCATTCTTGGAAAAGGCCTTAGCTGCATGCCTTAAAGCGGCGGAAGAAGGGAAACCCTGCCCTGCACTGGAGGAGTGCAGACCCTTCTCCATCGTGACCCCCCCTGACGCTCGACACTGGAAAGATGTTCAACATACTTTCGTCGTGGGAAGGCTCGATCCTGACGTCGCCGGACGTCAGTTTAATGAAGACCTCCCTAAGCTCAACGATCACCTCCTTCGTCGGGAACAAGACACGAAGGAGAGGCTTGCGGCATCTCTTTCTCATCAAGTCCAACTGGAAGTTATGGCCTGTGACACTAGAGTACCAGACCACTACATGGTACTCTCCAAATCCCACTTACTGACTGTAATGAAGGACTTGTACCACTTCATAAAGGCTCGAAGAGCCTGTCGTGAATTCGTGTTCGCCGGTGCCACCGTGAAACACGAACCCCGGAGGCTGATTTCCTCCAACATCTGGGGAAAGCACCTTTTTCCTTCTGACCTTGTGAAGGAAATCACTGACAGAGCCGCCACGGAGAATAGGAACCTTCTCCACAAGTGGGGCATGTCCAGGAAAAGGAAACCCTCTCAGGACGACGGACCTCAGCCTAAGAGGAAACCCCAAAAGTCAAAACCCCAGCAACGTCAGCAAAGACGTCAGTTTCCGGGACCCGCTACCTCCCAAGTGGTTGCCCAACCACAACAGACCTTTCAATTGGTCCCCCAACCGGTGTTGTCACAGTCACCGGTCTTCACCCCTGCCTTTGAGCAACAATCAACTACCTTTCATGCCAAAGGTAGAGGCTCATTCAGGGGTGCAAGCAAAGACGCATCTCGCCGTCCCTCCAGAGGTAGAGGAGGAAAGGGAGCTAGCGGCCGAGGCAGCAAGTCCTCGGGACACCAGAAGCAATGAAGTGCTTCCGGTGGGAGGAAGACTCCGCCAATTCCAGGATCCTTGGACCTTCGATCCCTGGGCACACAGCATCGTCAAGAAGGGTCTAGGCTGGAGTTGGACTCAACCACCCCCAATCTTCCAGCAATTCTTCCAACAATCAACCCCCCTTCTGGAAGAATATGTTCTAGACCTCTTGAACAAGAAGGTGATAAGGAAGGTAAAGTCCACCAGGTTCCAAGGGAGACTGTTTTGTGTTCCCAAGAAGGACTCAGACAAACTCAGAGTCATTCTGGACTTATCCCCCCTCAACAAGTTCATAGCGAACAACAAATTCAAGATGCTGACGCTTCAACAAATAAGGACCCTTCTGCCTCAAGGTTCCTATACGGTCTCTATAGACCTGGCGGATGCCTACTGGCACATTCCAATGAACCATCACGCTTCCTCCTACCTAGGATTTCGACTCCAAAGGAAAAGCTACGCCTTCCGGGCCATGCCCTTCGGCCTCAACGTGGCCCCTCGGATCTTCACAAAACTGGCGGATGCCATAGTACAACAGCTCCGCCTAAGAAACGTCCAGGTGATGGCCTACCTCGACGACTGGCTAGTCTGGGCTCCATCGCCCGAAGAGTGTGCAAAGTCTTGCAACGAAGTTACCCAGTACCTAGAACACCTGGGATTCAAGATCAACGAGAAAAAATCTCGCCTCTCTCCAGCTCAGAAGTTTCAATGGTTGGGAATCCACTGGAATCTTCAGTCACACCGCCTTTCCATCCCCCAGAAGAAAAGGAAGGAAATAGCAGGGTCTGTCAAGCGACTACTGAAATCCAAACGCATTTCAAGACGACAGCAGGAACGAGTTCTAGGCTCTCTACAATTCGCCTCAGTGACAAACCCAGTGCTTCGTGCACAGCTAAAGGATGCCGCGGGAGTCTGGAGACGCTCGGCATCCATCGCTCGAAGAGACCTCAAGAGACGGCTTCCAAACAGACTGCGACGCCTCCTAAAGCCGTGGTCGGAAGAAAAGGCCCTGAAAAGGTCCATTCCTCTCCAACACCCTCCTCCATCACTCAACATCCACACGGATGCCTCACTGGAAGGTTGGGGAGGTCACTCCCACCAGAAACAGGTTCAAGGTACCTGGTCTCCACTATTCAAGACGTTCCACATAAACATCTTGGAGGCCATGGCGGTCCTTCTAACACTGAAGAAGTTATCCCCGCCGCCCTCGATCCACATCCGTCTAACCCTAGACAACTCGGTGGTAGTTCATTGTCTCAATCGCCAAGGCTCAAGATCGCCCCAGATAAATCAGGTGCTTCTCCCAATCTTCCGTCTGGCGGAGAAGAAGAAGTGGCACCTGTCTGCAGTTCACCTACAAGGATTCCGCAATGTGACAGCGGATGCTCTATCTCGGACAAACCCGATAGAGTCGGAATGGTCTCTAGACGCAAGATCGTTCTCCTTCATCTCTCACCAAGTCCCAGAACTTCAGATAGATCTCTTTGCAACGAGCGACAACAATCAACTTCCTCTGTACGTAGCCCCGTACGAGGACCCCAAAGCAGAAGCAGTGGACGCCATGTCACTGGACTGGAACAGATGGTCCAAGATCTACCTGTTCCCTCCCACCAACCTTCTGTTGAAAGTCCTCTCCAAACTGAGAACCTTCAAAGGGACAGCGGCCCTAGTGGCTCCCAAGTGGCCCCGGAGCAACTGGTACCCCCTGGTCCTGGAGCTGCAGCCCAAGCTGATCCCTCTCCCGGGCCCAGTTCTCTCTCAACAAGTACAGAAGTCGACTGTCTTTGCTTCATCATCGAAAATCAAGGACCTTCATCTCATGATTTTCTCTCCCTTGCCGCAAAGAAGAGGTTTGGGATCTCGAAGAAAAGTCTAGACTTCCTAGAGGAATACAAGACCGAATCCACAAGACGGCAATATGAATCATCCTGGAGGAAATGGGTCTCCTTTGTCAAGACAAAAAATCCTAAAGAAATCACGATTGATTTCTGTATGTCCTTCTTTATTCACCTTCATGGACAAGGATTAGCAGCCAATACGATTTCAACCTGCAAATCGGCCTTGACTAGACCAATTCTATATGCTTTCCAAATTGATCTGTCCAACGACATCTTCAACAAACTACCAAAAGCATGTGCTCGCCTACGTCCAGCACCCCCACCGAAACCGATCTCCTGGTCACTAGACAAGGTACTCCATTTCGCCTCCAACTTGGACAATGATTCATGCCCCCTCAAGGATCTGACTCAGAAAGTTATATTTTTATTTGCTCTCGCTTCGGGAGCTCGAGTCAGCGAAATAGTGGCATTATCAAGAGAAGAAGGACACATCCTGTTTACCGATTCAGGAGAAGTGACCCTCTCCCCTGATCCGACGTTTCTCGCTAAAAATGAATTACCCACCAAAAGATGGGGCCCTTGGAGAATATGCCCCCTGAAGGAGGATGTCTCTCTATGTCCAGTAGAGAGCCTCAAGGTCTATCTTCGCAGAACTTCGAACTTTGGTGGAGGCCAACTCTTCAAAGGAGAAACATCGGGCAGCGACCTGTCACTGAAACAATTAAGAGCGAAAATCACCTACTTCATTCGCAGAGCGGATCCGAACAGTACACCCGCTGGTCATGATCCTAGAAAAGTGGCCTCTTCTCTGAATTTCTTTCAGAGCATGGACTTTGAAAGCCTTAAAAACTTCACGGGCTGGAAGTCCTCGCGAGTTTTCTTTAAACACTATGCGAAACAAGTGCACGAAGTCAAACATTTTGTGGTAGCCGCAGGTAGTGTTATGAAACCTGCACCTAACTCTGCGTAGAACAGTGAGTTACTTGGGACTCTAACTCTTCGGGTGCCTATGTTGACCCTCGAGCGATTCATAGTGATGTCAAAAAACACTTAGTGCTTTTATAACTGTTCTTATCCCAGGTGAAATGTCATAGTGTCACACAAGTGCCGCATGCCTTGAGCATGATGTGTTTTATTTAAAGACTTGCGTTCCTCGA
Source organism: Palaemon carinicauda (assembly GCF_036898095.1). NCBI lineage: Eukaryota > Metazoa > Arthropoda > Malacostraca > Decapoda > Palaemonidae > Palaemon > Palaemon carinicauda. Next base: position 126,775,471 of record NC_090743.1, on the reverse strand, counting down.
GAACGAGTACCTACTAATATCCTGAAATTCCTTTTCAGATTCAAGAGCAAGCCTTTATTTCTATGTACATTATTATTACTGTAAATGAACTTTACTTTTGCTGTAAATTATTTAATTTCTGCATTGTGAAATAAAATTTCTATTTTATTACTTGTGCGTCTCTATCAGCTCCTACTTACTATGAAATACATACCTGTCATAATTTTATTTATTCCTCCTTTCTTATGGTTATGAAGAATTTAAGATGTTTAATCCTAAATTATATTCACCCTGACTAAGTAAGGTTCCTACACGAATACTTACTTCTGATAACCAAGAGATGAACTCTATACACAGTGCCCAACCACCACTGGTCTAATTTCAGAATGTTCCTATACAAATACCAAACATTCCGCTTCATCTCTAAGTTCTTCAAGTTCTTCTCTCAGGATGAATAGCCCTTCAATACCACTTTGACGTCGGCATAGCCCATGGGAACTTCACTGCCAAGGGGGGCAGGATACTTCGTCCCTATGGTTCTTTATCTAAGATTACTTTGCTGTTTTGTCAATGCCTAGGCACTTAATACTGGGGGAAAATCTACCACGATACATTGATTCTCTGGTACTCTTCCATCAGGACGCCATGGCTTGAGCCCAAAAAACGGATTTTGAGCGAAGCGAAAAATCTATTTTTGGGTGAGATAGCCATAACGTCCTGATGGACCCTCCCTACTACTTCGTCCAGTTTTGTTCCCACCCTGTGCTACTGTATCATGGTGATGGGCAGCAACTGGCTTCAGGATGAAGACGGGCGTGACGTCATTAGAGCAATGGCGTCCGTTTGTTTACGCCTCGAGTATCAGTAGTAGCCACGAGTGAGATTAGCTGTGGAACGGCTCCCAGCTATTCTCAGTCCTTACACACCGAAGCATTAACTCTGTTCGGGGTGAAGATAGCTATGTGGCGCGTTCAGACATGCACGTCCCCTGTTGTATTACGATGTCTTAAAGGAAAACCTTTGAGATAGTCGCTCCAGAAGTTAGAATTCTGTGATAACCTGTGGTTAAATTCTCTGGGAATATCTTAGTAGTCTTATACCCAAGGAAGCTACCAAAAAGGAACCTTCCATCAGGACGCCATGGCTATCTCACCCAAAAATAGATTTTTCGCTTCGCTCAAAATCCGTTTTTTAGTCTGAGTCTGTGTTTGTCTGGCTTGGGGCAGAGTCTCCCTCGCTGGCCTGATACAGACAAAAGGGGGCTTAGCCTCCTTAGGTCACTACCGAAGGTTTCTGTGGATATGATTCCTTCTTTTATGATCTACCAGACTAGTACTTGTTGCTGTTCTCGGGGGAAGATAAGTTTCTTTCCCTGGGAGTAGCAACACCTTCCTTGCTTTGGTGCTCTGGGAGCTGGCAAGTATTGCTGGCCTTCCCCCTTAGATCTCCCTTAGGCTAAGATAAGTTTCTTGGCTGCGGGTGATCCGTCACTAAAGCAAGGTCGGTAGGACCCTCTTGTCCCTTCCCCCTCTTTCTCCGTAATGGCCTAGCCATTACAGTACTGTACGTCGTTCTACATCTGGACCTAGTATAGGTTAGGATGTGGAATTGACTCAGCCCCTTGCCGGCCGGCAGAGCTGCCGGCCGGCAAGGGTCTTATATTTTTGAGTGCTGCCCGGACCTCCCTTGGTCCCTCTTCCATGCCTGCCTGTAGAGCCAGACGGCATTGGTCAGTAAGCCTGAATTATATTCTCCCCTTCCTTATATGCACTCTTTCGGATTACCGGGCTTGGAGGTAGCGTACACATTTATCCCGGCATCCATTCTATTTTTCTTCTAGTGCTGTACCCGACCCGGCTGCCGGCCTATGAGGCCGGCAGCCGGGCAGGTGTAGTCCTCTGGTTCTTTTGCTGCCAGCTGGCATCGGTCTTGTACCTTTGCCGGCCGGCTTATGTCAGCCCTTGTCTGCCGGTCACCAAGAGTGTGGCCGGCAGCTGGGTACTACCTTGTGTAGTTGCCGGCCGGCAGCCATTGCCGGCCGACATTGGCTGTTGCCGGCCGGCAGTTGCTGCCGGCCGGCACATGCATTTGAACCAGAAAGCTGCCGCCTTATAGCTGTTAAGTAGTATACTTTAAAGCTAGTTATGGTGTGTGCCGGCCGGCACGTATCCCCCTATACTGTACTAGTATTCTTCAGTATAACATATACAGTAAGAAGAAAACTATGGTAAGGGTGTTGGTACAGCACTGTGTGTTCTAACACTTTTGTGTTTTCTTGCACAGTCCTTTGCTGTTGCCCTACAGATAGGAAAGTGAGTTCTTTCCTGTCTATTATCCAGGTTTTTAAAATCCTTGCTTAGGTGTGAGCTCCACCTGTTTCCTCTGGAAACTTTGCATTGGTTACTCTAGAAGAGATTAACCATTTGATTTTATTATCTGGAAGGCTGCAGCAATGGGTTGTGAGGGAAACACAAGTGTGTGTCTTTCCTTTCTGTATTGTTATGCTATACTATGCATATCCAGTGATACATAGTTCACTTGATACTCATGGAAATTTCTTCTCTTTACAGAAGGACACTCCGAAGTGGGGAAGTGCTTTCTGCAACGTCCGCAGCAAGAACCTCTGCGGACATGAGTTTTGTAGGAGACACGCAGCATACGCTGTCTCCAAGGATGATCTCCGGTATTGAGACCCTCAGGTATGTACTGTGTGCACTAACCTGATTACTGAGACCTTTGATTCCCCTAGGACGGAGGAATCAAGGGATATAGCTAGGAAGAAGCTTCGTACCTGGGTAAGGGGCTTCCAAAAGAACACTTCTGGCCCTTATCTTCCAAGTGAGAAGATGAGGGCGTATCTTTTCCCTAAGGCATCAGCTGATGCAGTGATTCCCCAGCCTCAAGAGGAGATCCCCTAAGTTCAGATCCAGGTGGATGCTGAAGTCGCGGTCGCAATGCAAGACATCCAGTTAGATGACAGGATGTCTGATGTGGACGAGTGTCTGGAGGAAGACCTCCTGGCAGAAGCCCAGGATGAAGTTCAAGCCCCAGACGTTGTAGAGGTAGACGTCGACGAGGTGTCGGCTACTCCGGTTCAGATTCCGGAGCCTATTCCCTCAACATCGGCCGGTCTCCCAGTAGAGCTGGGACAGGCCCTCTCCTCTATTGTTGGAATGATCCAACAAATGCAGAAGGAGAATCAGGAGAAGGCGGCTGCAATGGAACTGCGAATGCAGTACCTTGCAGAATCACATGGGCCCCAGAAAAAGCTCAATGTGAAAGACCTTCCCTTGTGCTCAGATGCTAACCCATGGAGGTATGCTGAGTACATGCCGATGACGACTGGAAAGATCGTCATCTCGGATAAGCTGGGCTCAGGTCCCCTGGAGGAGGTGGAATTCTGGCCCAGCAAGGCATCATATCCGGACTGTTATGTCCGGCTGAGGAAGGAACCAGCTTCAAAGGAGGAGACAGAGCCGAAGGAGGTCATAGTGATGGACCATGCTAAGGCTCAAGCTCTACTTTCATCCTCGATGAAAGAGAGGGGCTTCTCTAACTCAAAGGTAGCCACATTGAACAGGAAGCTCCCTTCCTTTGTGTCCTCGCCTACTAGAGCCTTCCCCTTTTTACAGAAAAGGTTTCTGGCTGTACCAAAAGCAGTCGAGGCCGGCAAGCCTTGCCCCTCCCTAGAGGAGTGTAAATCCTTGTCGCTGGCCCTGCCTATGGACCACAAAGACTGGAAGGACGTCAATCTTACGTTCTCAGTTGGAAAGTTGGAGGCTGATATTACTGGACGTCAGTTCGGCAAGGACCTCCCTAAGCTGTCTGACTTTCTTTTGCGAAGAGAGTTCGATACAAAAGAAAGACTGACTGCCTCAATGTCTCTTCAGACTACTCTCGAGACGATGGCAAGTGACCCCAAGGTCCATGAAATGTTCATGGTAGTGGCCAAGACTCATCTGGTCACAGTGACGAAGGACCTTTATGGCTTCGTCAAGGCAAGGAGAGCTTGTAGGGAGTTCGTGTTTACCTCGGCTACGGTGAGGCACGAGCCAAGGAATCTAATCTCCTCCAACATTTGGGGAAAAGACCTTTTCCCTACCGACTTGGTCAAAGAAGTTGTTGATAAGGCCGCCTTGGAGAATAGAAACCTTCTCCAGAAGTGGGGCCTGGCTATCAAAAGAAAGTCTTCCCCGGATGAGGGTCCTCAACCAAAGAGGAAGACTATGAGGACTAGGCTACCGTCTCGGCCAGCCAAGCCTGTTAGACAGCAACAGCAACTGCAATTGCCATTGCCCCCAGTGCCCCAGATCGTGGCACAAACCTCGACCACTTTTCAGTGGGTACCCCAGACCGTGTCGACACAGTCCACGGCATTCACCCCAGCGTTCGAAGGGCAGTCTACTTCCTTTCGAGCAAAGCCTAGAGGAGCAGCCAGAGGCTTGTCTAGACGCCCCTCAAGGGGAAGGGGATTTAGGGGTGGTTGTGGTCAGGAAGGCAAGACCTCAGGACGGCAGTCCTAGTGAGGTGATACCGGTAGGAGGGAGACTTCTGAAATTTCGGGATCGGTGGACCTTCGATCCCTGGGCCCACAGCCTACTCAAGAATGGACTGGACGGGAGTTGGTACAGCACTCCACCCCCGTGCCTTCGGTTTTTCCAACACTCCACCCCCGTTATGGAGGAGTACGTTCAAGAACTGTTGGAGCAAAAAAAAAAAAAAAGGTGATCCGAAGGGTGAAGCCCATCAATATCTAAGGGAGGCTGTTTTGTGTTCCCAAGAAAGACTCGGAAAAGCTCAGAATCATTCTGGACTTCTCGCCACTCAACAAGTTCATAGTGAATTGCAAATTCAAAATGCTAACACTGCAACACATAAGGACCTTACTGCCCAAGAGGGCATATTCCGTCTCTATAGACTTGTCAGACGCCTATTGGCACATTCCAATTAGCCATCGACTCTCCCCCTACCTAGGGTTCAGGCTACAACGAAGACTATACGCCTTCGGAGCTATGCCATTCGGGCTAAACATAGCCCCTAGTATTTTTACGAAGCTTGCGAGCGTAGCTCTCAAACAATTACGCCTAAAGGAAATTCAGGTAGTAGCCTACCTGGACGACTGGTTGGTGTGGGCAGCATCCGAGACAGAATGCTTGCAAGCTTCCAGTCAAGTGATCCAGTTCCTAGAGTACCTAGGCTTCAAGATCAACAGAAAAAAGTCTCGACTTTCTCCATCTCAAAAGTTCCAGTGGCTGGGAATCCACTGGGACCTTTTGTCACACCGTTTCTCCATCCCGGCGGAGGAAAGGACGGAGATAGCGGGTTCTGTCAAGGGACTTCTAGATTCCGAAAGGATATCAAGACGTGAGCAGGAGAGGGTACTGCGCTCTCTCCAGTTTGCTTCGGTGACAGACCCAGTGCTAAGAGCACAGCTAAAGGATGCAATCGGAGTTTGGAGAAGTTATGCATCAAACGCGCGAAGAGATCTGAGAAGACCTACCGCTTCGGCTAAGTACTCTTCTCAGGCCTTGGTCCCAAGCCAGACATCTAAAGAAGTCGGTTCTTCTTCAGCCACCTCCCCCGTCGGTGACGATTCACTCAGACGCCTCGAAGGAGGGATGGGGAGGTCACTCTCATCGGAAAAAAGTCCAGGGGACTTGGTCCAAGCTACTCAAGACCTTTCACATAAAACTTTCTAGAAGCTATGGCAGTGCTCCTTACCTTAAAGAAAGTCTCCCCGCGTCACTCGATCCACATAAGGTTGGTGATGGACAGCGAGGTAGTTGTGAGATACTTGAATCGACAAGGATCGAGGTCACCACCTCTCAAGCAGGTGATGTTGGCCATCTTCCGATTGGCGGAAAAGAAGAAGTGGTACCTGTCGGCAGTTCACCTTCAAGGAGTCCGCAATGTGACAGCGGACGCTCTATCCAGGTTCACACCGATAGAGTCGGAATGGTCCTTAGACGCAGGATCATTCTCCTTCATTCTGAATCAGTCCCAGAACTGCAGATAGACCTCTTTGCGACGAAAGACAACAAGAAGTTGCCCCTGTACGTGCCCCGTACGAGGACCCCTTAGCGGAAGCAGTGGACGCGATGTCCCTCGACTGGAACAGATGGTCCAAGATTTATCTGTTCCCTCCTCAACACCTTCTGTTGAGGGTCCTCAACAAACGGAGATCCTTCAAGGGGTAGCGGCAATAGTGGCCCACAAGTGACTGAACAGCGTGTGGTTCCTCCTGGCATTGGAACTGTAGCTGAAGTTTGTACCACTACCAGATCCAGTTCTGACCCAGCGAGTCCAGAAGTCAACTGTCTGCGCTTCATTACAAAAAACCCGGACCCTGCAGCTCATGATTTTCTCTCCCTAGCGGTGAGAAAGTGTTTCGGGATTTCGAAAGCCAGCATAGACTTCCTTGAGGAATATAAGTGCAAATCTACTAGAATGCAATATGAGTCATCTTGGAGAAAATGGGTGGCCTTTTGTCAAGGCGAAGAATCCGCAGGAGATCTTGACAGACTTCTGCTTATCTTTCTTCTCCACCTCCATGGTCAAGGATTGGCAGCTAACACGATTTCAGCGTGTAAGTCTGCTTTGACAAGACCCATTCTATATGCCTTCCAGGTCGACCTAGGTAACGAGATCTTTAATAAAGTCCCGAAAGCCTGTGCTAGGCTCAGACCTTCAGCACCTCCAAAGCCCATTTCATGGTCTTTAGACAAGTTCTTCATTTCGCTTCTCTGTTGAGCAATGAAGAGTGTGTGTTAAAGGATTTGACACAAAAAGTTATTTTCCTATTTTGCATTCGCGTCCGGGGCCAGGGTTAGTGAGATTGTAGCCTCTCGAGAGAGGCAGGTCGTGTTCAGTTCCTGGATGGGGGAGAACTGAACCTGTTTCCGGATCCTACGTTTCTCGCCAAGAATGAGTTACCCACCAACAGGTGGGGTCCCTGGAGAATCTGCCCTCTGAAAGAAGATGCATCTCTATGTCCAGTAGAATGCCTAAAGGTCTATCTTCATAGAACTTCAGACTTCAAGGGTGGTCAACTAATCAGGGGAGAAACATCAGGCTCAAATTTATCTCTGAATCAACTCAGAGCGAGAATCACATATTTTATTCGCAGAGTGGATCCTGACAATACACCCGCAGGTCACGATCCGAGGAAAGTTGCCTCATCCTTAAATTTCTTTAATTGTATGGATTTTGAACATCTCCATTCATACACTGGCTGGAAGTCTTCCAGAGTGTTCTTTCGCCACTATGCGAAGCAAGTAGAGGAACTAAAGAGATCTGTGGTAGCAGTGGGTCGCGGTGTTAACCCTACTGTTTAACTCTGCGAGGAACAGTGGTCTTAATTGGGACGATTAATTCCAGGGTGAGTGTGTAGTTACATACTGTACTACAAACTAAGTGAGGGCACTGTGTTGCCCATGTAGACTGTTCCATTTCCGAAGGTGAACCTAGCATAAGTACAGACATGTGTACCGAGTGTTTCTAACACTAATGTCATTGATTTGTAATACAGACTTTTATGACTTTGATACCTCGGTATCTTAAAAGTGGCATTTAATGTTTTTTCTTTCAGACAAACAAGCTCTGTTTACTATCATACTTATGCTTAAAGTTTTGGGTTATCCTCTTCTTATGTATATATATATATATATATATATATATATATATATATATATATATATATATATATATATATATATATATATATATATATATATATATATATGTGGTTAACCTGTCTTTATTGCCTGTCAATAAACTGGTTCTGGAGAACCTGAACCTTGCGTCTCCTTCACCTGTGTCAATTTATTGGTATAATTGAGCATTCATTTTATGTACCTTATCTGGGATAATTCTAATAGAATTGCTCCTTTATGCAAGCTATGTTGCATTGGTTTTCCTCCTATGCGGATATAAAACCTTTGTCCAATACAAGTATTGTGCGGAGAACTGGTCAATATTTCATACTGACGCAGTGGTTCTTTACAAACTATGCTTTACTTAATATAGGGCGAGACCACTATATTAGCTTGTCTGGTATTCATACATAGGTATATGTACTCTTCGAGACTTTTCCAGAGTCTAGTAGGACTCTTCCCTGTAGGGGGCAGGAAGCTCTAACATGGTTTATAGTTAGTTGAAAAGATGTATAACGGTAACATCTTAGGTCTCTAGGTCTAGTCGACCGGGAAAAATTACATCCGGGGAGTACGGCACGTTCTGAGAATCCACAGATACAGTAATGCTCTGGTACACTTCCATCAGGACGACATGGCTTGAGCCCAAAAAACGGATTTTGAGCGAAGCGAAAAATCTATTTTTGGGTGAGATGGCCATGTCGTCCTGATGGACCCGCCCTTGCCTTTCTAAGAAAGGGCTGTAGGACCCCTCCCTACATACAGTATCTGTAGCACCTCGTGTACGCTACAAGGAATACAGATGGCGCCAGGCTTGGCGCCAGGCACGCATACGAATCGGAGGATAGGGAAGCCTTGGGAACGGCTCCCCCTTTTTCTTTCCCGAATTCGTTTCTTGCCAATCCCTCCTACGAGACGAAATCTCTGTCCAGGATGCAGATTGCCATGTAGCGTGTCAAGAATACGTCCTCTGATATGTCGCGATATCCCTTTCACGAGGGATACTCGCTCCAGGAGTTAGAATTCTGGTACCTTAAGGTAAATTCTCTGGGAATATCGCCGTAGTTGTAATATACCCTAGGAAGCTACCCTATAGGAACTTCCATCAGGACGACATGGCCATCTCACCCAAAAATAGATTTTTCGCTTCGCTCAAAATCCGTTTTTTGGGCTCAAAATCCGTATATATATATATATATATATATATATATATATATATATATATATATATATATATATATATATATATATATATATATATATATATATATATATATATATATATATATATATATATATAGATATATATAAGCTTTAAGCATATGATCATATATTTGATATAGCACTGATATTGAATTAATAATTATATTAAATATTAAACCCAATAAAACCCCCAAAAGCACATTAAACCCAATAATGCCCCCCCCCCCAAAAAAAAGGGTGAGTTGAGTAAAAAAAAAATTCCAGCCCTGATTATGGCTAAGATACAAGAAGATGATAGAAAGGCTTCTTTTGTCTCTGTTGGTGATTTTATTGCTCACCATAGGGAGTGGTTAAGTTCTATCTCTCCTACCGATCGCCATGGCTTAAGAGCTTTAAACTTTGCCTTTGAATCAGGCTGTGAGCAAATCATAAATGAAGCTACTCACAGGTTTGGTAATTGCTTGGACCTTGTATACACTGACTCCCCTGGCGTTATAACTAGTAAGGTTGGTTCTCCAGTCGGGACATCTGATCATGCCTTGATTTCATTATTAGTGAAGACTGAGCAGCCTGTCCCTGATATATCATATTCTTGTAAAATTTATATGAAATCCCAAGCAGACTGGAATGGGATTTTGCATGATCTTTTGTGCTTGAATTGGTCACAATTATATAATAGTGTAGACCCTGTTGTCACTTTGAATGAGAATCTAGTCAACATAATTGATAGGCGTATCCCTTCTCGTGTGCTAAGGTACCGAGTGAAGGACAAACCGTGGTTCAATGATGATTGTAGACGGGCTTATTTGGAGAAGCAGGAGGCCTATCACCTTTGGAAGGGTAACAGATCAGATTTGACCTGGAACAACTATACTCAGCTTCGAGCTTCTGCTCAGAGAGTTTATGCCTCAACTGAAAAGGAGTACAATTTAACCATAAAAGAAACACTTTCTGGTACAACTCAGGATCATAAATGGTGGTCTACCATTAAATCTGCACTCTTTGGTGTAGATGCAACAGTTCCTCCTTTACTTAAACCAGATAGCTCAGTCACTCACTGTCCAAAGGAAAAGGCAACCCTTTTGGCTGATGTTTTTGACAGTAAACAGAGTAATGAAAAACTTGAACTTCCTCATTCCTGTTTTCCTGAGGCTAAACTAACTAGTTTAGCTTTTCGATCTCGTGAGATTAACGCTCTGTTGGTGAGCCTTAATGCTTATGGAGGTGTAGACCCAAATGGTATTTTTCCTTTGTTTTTTTATAAAGACTGCAGATTTCTTAGCTCCAAAGTTATCTGTTATTTTGCACAAGTTAGCAAGAAGAGGAGCTTTTAGCACTTGTTGGAGAATTGGTAATCTTACTCCTCTATGTAAATGTGTTTGTGGTAGCTCAAGTCCCAATGATTACCGCCCAATTTCCATAACTCCCATATTATCTAAAGTTTTTTAACATCTTCTGTCAAAACGTCTTAATAGGTTTGCTGAAGGTAATCATCTACTCCCTAGTTTGCAATTTGGTTTTCATAAAGGTTTTGGAGCATGTGATGCCCTTCTTACAATCTCCTATGCTGTACAGAAATCCCTTGATTGTGGTCAGGAATTTCGTATGATTAGCCTTGATTTTAATGCTGCCTTTGACCGTGTTAATCATGAGGCCATTGTTTTCAAACTGAAACAGTTGGGAGTGGGTGGGTCGTTTCTTAGCATTATTATTGATTTTTTAAGTAATAGATCTCAAAGAGTTGTTGTTGATAGGCACCATAGTGATTATAGGAATGTGATATCCGGTGTTCCACAGGGTAGTGTTCTTGGCCCATTACTTTTCATACTATATGCACACGACATGTGGTTTGGCCTAGAAAACAAGCTTGTTGCATATGCAGATGATGCTACTCTCTTTGCATCAATTCCATCCCCTGAATGTAGATCTGGGGTTGGTGAATACCTTGATAGAGATTTAGCTAGAATTAGTGCATGGTGCAAATTATGTGGTATGAAGTTGAATCCTAACAAAACTCAAAGTATGATTGTACGTATGTCAAGGACGGTGGCTCCTCAACATCCGGATCTCAGTATTGATAATGTTTCTTTAAATTTGTATGACTCTTTCAAAATTTTAGGTGTGATTCTCGACAGGAAATTTACTTTTGAGAAACATATAAGGTCTGTGTCTTCTTCAATTACACAAAAATTAGACTTATTGAGAAAGTCTTTCAAGATTTTCGGTGATCAATCTATTCTGAAGAAGTGTTTTCATTCTTTCATTCTACCTTGTTTTGAGTATTGTTCTCGTGTCTGGTCTTCAGCTGCTGATTCTCATCTTAATTTGTTGGACAGAAACTTACGGTCTATGAAATATCTTATTCCTGATCTAGATATTAATCTCAGGCACCGTCGTTCAATTAGTTCATTATGCATGTTGCATAAGATTTTTCATAACTCTGACCATCCTTTACATTCAGATCTCCCAGGAAAATTCTATCCTGTTCGTAATACTAGGCAGGCAGTTAATTCTAATAACCAGGCCTTCTCCATCATGAGGCTCAATACTACGCAGTACTCTAGAAGTTTTATTCCAGCTGTCACCAAGTTGTGGAATGATCTTCCTAATCGGGTAGTTGAATCAGTAGAACTTCAAAAGTTCAAAGTTGGAGCAAATGCTTTTTTATTGACCAGCCGGACATGAGTCTTTTTATAGTTTATTTATGACATATTTGTTTTTGATGTTGTTAATAGTTTATAGGTGACATGTCTGTTTTGAAGTTGTTACTTTTTTAGAATGATTTATTGTTAATTTGTTCTCATTATTTATTTATTTCCTTTCCTTACTGGGTCATTTTTCCCTGTTGGAGCCCCTAGGCTTATAGCATCTTTTTTTTCCGAGTAGAGTTGTAGCTTGGAGAGTAATAATAATAATAATATATATATATATATATATATATATATATATATATATATATATATATATATATATATATATATATATATATATATATATATATATATATATATATATATATATATATATATATATATATATATCAAATAAGCCATATATATTTTTGATATATTAATGTCTGGATTCTCTTAACGACCTCGGGATCAGAGCCCCAGGCGAAATCACACAAAGACAAGAGCTTGGCTCCGGCCGGGAATCGAACCCTGGTCGGCAAGCTTATATAGACAGTGACTAACCCACTTGGCCACGAAGAAAGATAAAAGTCAATGACAATTGTACTGTACTTATGCCTGTCGAATTCAGGTATTTTGTACTTAGAATTGAAATAAACCCATCTTCACCATCGTAGCTAATTGGTAGTTTGTTACTCGGCATTCAATTAATTATAAATTTTGCACATTTTTACGTGTTTTTTATATTCAAATAAGCCATATATATTTTTGATATATTAATGTCTGGATTCTCTTAACGACCTCGGGATCAGAGCCCCAGGCGAAATCACACAAAGACAAGAGCTTGGCTCCGGCCGGGAATCGAACCCTGGTCGGCAAGCTTCTATAGACAGTGACTAACCCACTTGGCCACAAAGAAAGATAAAAGTCAATGACAATTCTACTGTACTTATACCTGTCGAATTCAGGTATTTTGTACTTTGAATTGAAATCAACCCATCTTCACCATCGTAGCTAATTGGTAGTTTGTTACTTGGCATTCAATTAATGATAAATTTTGCACATTTTTACGTGTTTTTCATATTCAAATAAGCCATATATATTTTTGATATATTAATGTCTGGATTCTCTTAACGACCTCGGGATCAGAGCCCCAGGCGAAATCACACAAAGACAAGAGCTTGGCTCCGGCCGGGAATCGAACCCTGGTCGGCAAGCTTATATACACAGTGACTAACCCACTTGGCCACGAAGAAAGATAAAAGTCAATGACAATTCTACTGTACTTATACCTGTCGAATTCAGGTATTTTGTACTTAGAATTGAAATCAACCCATCTTCACCATCGTAGCTAATTGGTAGTTTGTTACTTGGCATTCAATTAATGA